>NC_053393.1:236038120-236338120 GCF_905171765.1 Bufo bufo
CCCAAAGCGCTGTGGAAGAGGGGCAGAAACCGGTCATACCCCGAAACACCGCAGGCGCAACAACAGTGTCGGGGTAGACTCTGGCGCAACAACCGGAGCGGCAGTAGGAGCGAGCCCAGGAGCGACAACCACCCATCGGCAACGGGAGCGAAATGAGCCGTGCGTTCAAGCAGGGTTTGCAACGCCACAGCGAACCGACCCAACAGGTGATCCTGCTGATCAAGTCTGGCAACCAGCGTGGGTAGCGAGGATGGCCCGTACCGTCAGAATTCATGGCTTGGTCCTAATGTCACGGAACCATGAACCAGACGTACAACAAGAGATAAGTGAAAATAAGAAGGCTTTATTGAAAATAAAGCTGTAAAGCAAAAGTCCAAACGGATGGTGAAACCGAGCAGAGTCTTGCGAAGCCAGAGGTCAGGAACCAGAAGGGTAGTCAGACGAAGCCAGGATCAGGAACCAGCAGGTAGTCAGACGAAGCCAGGATCAGGAACCAGCAGGGTAGTCAGACGAAGCCAGGATGAGGAACCAGCAGGTAGTCAGACGAAGCCAGGATCAGGAACCAGAAGCAGCAGCAGTCTAGAAGCATGTGAACACAGGAGGACCAAGCAAGGAACTGAAGCCACAGACCTCCTATATAATGAGCTAGGCATCCAGCTCCTCCCAGGGAAGGAGGAGCCGCAGGGTGGAAGGCTACAAGAAACCCAGAACCCAAGATGGCCGCCAGCACATGTCAAACGAAGGAGAGCAGCAAGCAGGTAAACCATGACATTTTTTGACTGGGTGAATAAAATAATAGACGGTGGAGGTGCAGTAGACATCGCATATCTAGATTTTAGTAAGGCTTTTGACACTGTCCCACATAGAAGACTTATCAATAAACTGCAGTCATTGAGATTGGACTCCCATATTGTTGAGTGGATTAGGCAGTGGCTGAGTGACAGACAACAGAGGGTTGTAGTCAATGGAGAACATTCAAAACAAGGTCATGTTACCAGTGGGGTTCCACAGGGATCTGTACTGGGACCGATTTTGTTTAATATCTTCATAAGTGATATTGCAAAAGGCCTCGCTGGTAAGGTTTGTCTTTTTGCTGATGACACAAAGATATGTAACAGGGTTGATGTTCCTGGAGGGAAACGCCAAATGGAAAAGGATTTAGGAAAACTAGAAGAATGGTCAGAACTCTGGAAACTGAAATTTAATGTGGATAAGTGCAAGATAATGCACCTGGGGCGTAAAAACCCAAGGGCAGAATATAGAATATTTGACACAGTCCTGACCTCAGTATCTGAGGAAAGGGATTTAGGAGTAATTATTTCAGAAGACTTAAAGGTGGGAAGACAATGTAATAGAGCAGCACGAAATGCCAGCAGAATGCTTGGATGTATAGGGAGAGGTATAAGCAGTAGAAAGAGTGAAGTGCTTATGCCGCTGTACAGAACACTGGTGAGACCTCACTTGGAGTATTGTGCGCAGTACTGGAGGCCATATCTCCAGAAGGATATAGATACTCTAGAGAGAGTTCAGAGAAGAGCTACTAAACTGGTCCATGGATTGCAGGATAAAACTTACCAGGAAAGGTTAAAGGACCTTAATATGTATAGCTTGGAAGAAAGAAGAGACAGAGGGGATATGATAGAAACTTTTAAATACATAAAGGGAATCAACTCGGTAAAGGAAGAGAGCATATTTAAAAGAAGAAAAACTACCACAAGAGGACACAGTTTTAAATTAGAGGGGCAAAGGTTTAAAAGTAATATAAGGAAGTATTACTTTACTGAGAGAGTAGTGGATGCATGGAATAGCCTTCCTGCAGAAGTGGTAGCTGCAAATACAGTAAAGGGGTTTAAGCATGCATGGGATAGGCATAAGGCCATCCTTCATATAAGATAGGGCCGGGGGCTATCCATAGTATTCAGTATATTGGGCAGACTAGATGGGCCAAATGGTTCTTATCTGCCGACACATTCTATGTTTCTATGTTTCTATGCCAAACAGGGCCATAGAGCCCACGTGAAACGCAGCATCCTGCCACCCACTGAGGGAAGTCTATTTCATAACGCTCATCTATACACTATATGCGGCCTAATCCGGTTGTTTTGAAGAAGGCTGTCTAGCCAAAAACGTTTTTTGACTGGAATCGCACAAAATAAAAAGCATTATATTGAAATCCAAGTGGAGTACAGGAGTCTTACTAAATTATACGTATCTGGTTTGGGAACCATCTCCTAACACCCACACAATCTAATTGGAGAATTGTCCAACCCTATATCGATCAACGGGACATGGCTAGCTTGGTATCCAACCTTGTGCAAATGGGGAGTTTGCGGTTGGGCAAATGGACTGTTTGCAGTGCATTAAAAGGGGAGTTTGGTCTGTCAATGTCTGTGAAGCGGGCGTAACCCTTACACTACCTGATCGATACAACATCATACCTGATCGTATACACACACTGGATGTTTTAAAGCACGTTGTTCAAAAAAATTTGGGATGGTTAGGTGATTTATGCCCTTTATGGATTAAAATCCAACTCTGCGTCAACTATGTAATTTTCCATGGGAGTTTTGCCATGGATCCCCCTCCGGCATGCCACAGTCCAGGTGTTAGTCCCCTTGAAACAACTTTTCCATCTCTACTGTGGCTAGAAAGAGTCCCTGTGGGTTTTAAAATTCGCCTGCCTATTAAAGTCTATGGCGGTTCGCCCGTTTGCGAACATTTGCAGAAATTCGCGTTCGCCGTTCGCGAACGGAAAATTTTATGTTCGCGACATCTCTATTTACCATGAGCCAGGGGGGCTCAGCCCATCCTGCAATGGGTAAGGGTACCTCCTTGTTTTTAGTTTTGGCCTTAACCTGCTTTATGCCTGTGAAAAAGATAGTAGAGTTGGCCAGTTCAGTCAATTCAGAAAAACTGAGGGGCATGGCGAAATAGGGCATACAATAGGGCATACTGGCTGAACTCACAGGACTGAGTACAGATCCAACAGTCTCTTAATTTTTCAATGTCATTCAGTCCCTCAAACAGCAACTGATGGTGCCGTATCAAAGCACTGTCCCATTCATCATTCAGTGGACGAAACACTGCTGACACGCTCAAGGTCAGAGCCACTGCCAACAGAAGGACCCTCATTCTGTGGTTCCAAGACTTTCTTGCAGTGAGAAGTGTGGACCCAATTCGTCCTTCCTTCAACTTTTACAGCAGTCTCAGTCTTTAGTAAAGCTTTGAAAGGACCATCAAATCTGGGCTCAAATGTCTTTCTCACGTGCCTTTTTATGACAACCCAATCACCAGGCACCAGTGGGTGTGTCCCTTCCACTGAGTCTGGATCTGGAATGGAAGCAAACACTTGTTTATGATTGTCCTCCAACCTGCGGATGAGAGCCCTAATGAAACTGACCATGCTGTCAGTCTGGAGCTGCAACTGTTGAGGAAAATACAGTCCTAGTCTGTGCACAGATCTAAATAATATCTCAAAAAGGGGAAAAAACAGGTCTTTTCCCAGGGGTGGTTCTGATGGAGTACAGGGCCAGTGGGAGGCACTCTGTCCAGGGCCTTCCAGTCTCTCTCATGACCTTCTGGATTTTTAGTTTTATCGTGCTATTCAATCTTTCGACACAACCACTGCTTGGGGGTGATAGGCCATGTGGAAAGCCTGAGTGACTCCCAGAGCTCCCATTATCTCCCTTATCACCTCCACAGTGAAATGGCTTCCTCTGTCTGATTCTATGACCTCTGGAACCCCATACCTGCAGACAAGTTCACTGACCAATTTCTTTGCTGTATTCTTACCATTTGCAGCCGATACTGGGTAGGCTTCCGGCAATCCTGAAAAGAGATCAACGCACACAAGCACATATTCGTATACTTCCACTTTTGGTAGTTGTATATAATCTATCTGCAATCTCTGAAACGGGTAAAATGGTCTGGATGTGTGTTTCTTGGTTTTTTTTACTACCTGTCCTGGGTTATTCAGAGCACAGATCATGCAACCCTGTACAAACCTGCTGGCAGTTGTGGAGAAACCCGGTGCAATCTATTTCTTCAGCACAGTGTCCACCATTGGCCCTTTGGCCAGGTGTGTGGGCCCGTGGGCCTCTTGTGCCATCTTAGGGTAGAGAGCCCCGGGAGGCAAATTTTACCTGAGACCTCCAAGAGACCTTGCTCATTCAGGGCTGCTACTTTCTGTACCCAAGAGTCTCTCTCTCTCTCTTTCATCTGCCTGTGCAGACAGTTTAACCAGCATGTCTTCAGACATGAGGTGCGGCTTCAGGACGCTGACACGGATGACCTCGAAGTTCCAAGGCTTCAATGACGCCTGTTTGGCAGCTTGATCTGCCCTGTCATTGCCCCTTGCCTCACCAGTTTCCTGCCTGGTATGTGCTTTTACCTTTTACAATGGCTACTTCCTCTGGAAGCAACAGTGAGTTCATTAGTTCAAACACAGCATTTTTGTTTTTAATTGGTTGCCCTGCTGAAGTGAGGAAGTCTCTGGCCCTCCAGATGGGGCCATAGTTATGTGCAATACCGAAGCCATACCTAAAATCTGTTAAGATATTTGCTCTTTTACCATCTGCCATTTTACACGCTTCAGCTAGTGCCTTCAACTCAGCCTCCTGTGCTGACATGTGAGGAGGGAGTGGTTCAGCCAATACTACCTCATGTTGTGTGACCACTGCATATCCAGTATGAAATCGGCCATCCTCACCCATGTATCTGCTGCCATCTACAAAAAACTCAAGATCTGGATTAGACAAAGGTTGATCATATACATGAGAAAAACTGACGTTTCTTGTTGCATCAATTGTACACAGTCATGTGAATTATTTTCATTTAAATCATTTAAAAGAGACCCTGTACCTCCCTCCCCATTTCTGAATCTGTAATGGGCAGCAACGTTGCAGGATTCAGAATCGTACATCTTTTGAATGTAATTGAGTCAGGCATAAGGAGGCAGCACTGCAATCTAAGTTGACGGGCCATTGATATGTGCTTTGGCTGTACTTGACTGAGGATTCCTTGAATGTCATGAGGAGTTTATACCACCAGGGGGTAATCAAGCACAATTTCTGATGCTTTTTCCACCATGAGTTGCACCGCCGCACGCTACAGGATCTAATCTGGCAGAAAAGTAGGCAACCGCTGCCTGTCTCCATGTTTCTGTGAAAGGACTGAGGTGCTATGGCCACTCAGCTCTGAGCAGAATAGATTAAAAGGCTGGTCATAGTTGGGTATGCCCAGCACAGGTGTTGACAAAATGGTCAATTTGAGAGTGTAAAAAGACCCTTCTGCCTGGTCACTGAGAGAAAAAGGATCAGTACTCAGGCAGTCATACAAAGGCTGCATCAACTTGGAAGCATGAATCCAGGGTCTGCAATAAGACACCAGTCCCAAAAACATTCTGAGGGGTTTTAGGCTCCAGAGAGAGGGTGATGTCTTTTACAGCTTGTTTTCTTTCCTCGGTGAGGTGACGGGCACCTTCTGACAAACAGTGACTGAGGAAAGTAACACGGGATTGGCAAAATTGCAGTTTGTCCTTTGAAGATTTACAACCACTGTCTGCCAGAAAGATCAACAATGATAATTATGCATTTTTACATGTTTCATAACTAGGGGCACAAAGCAACAGATCATCAACATATTGCAAAAGGACTATACCATCTGGAACTGACCACCCTGTCAACACAGACTGAAGGGCTTGAATATATATGGTGGGTGAATTCTGGGTACCCTGTGGAAGTACTGTCTAGGTATACTGTGTACCCTTAAAGTTAAATGCAAACAGATATTGACAGTCCTTGTGGATAGGAACACTGAAAAATGCATTTGCAAGATCAATCACAGTATAACATGAAGCCTTTGAAGGCACTTGCATCAACAAGGTACCGTATGTGGATTGGGGACAATCGGGGTCTGTAGGACAGTGACCTTGTTGATTTCCCTTAGGTCATGTACCATCCTATAAGTTATAGGCTGACCTTTTATGGCCTTTTTCTTGACCGGACACAGGGGAGTATTGGCGGGTGAGTTGGTAACCACCAGGAATCCCATTTGAACATATTGTTCAATCTGCTCAGTGACAGACTGCTCATGTGCGTGACTCAGAGGATACTGGCGGACCCAAGATGGACTGTACCCAGGTTTCAAATGAACCATGAAAGGAGTGACATCCAATCTACCAATATCAGTTTTACCCTTTGCCCACAATTTCTCAGGGACTGGTTGCAGGTCCTGCACCAATTGTACCGCACAGGATGTTTGGTCCGGCTCCAGGTGTAAAGCTAGAACCCGGGTTAAAACATCATCAGGGGTGTCAATATCTACATGTGTGTTACCATCCTCATTAAAGTGAATATGAGTCCCCAGTGCCTGCAGGACATCAGTACCCAGCAAATTGAATGGGATATTTTATTTTACTAACAACTGAGCCACCACTGTATTATCTTTGATTTTCAACTTCATCGATATAGTTTCAGGAACAAAAACAACTTCCCCCGTGAACCCTGAGGTGGGTAAACGTTGTCCACTTATCTGCCATGGTTTCACATAATCTGGATTAATTACGGTTTTGGCTGCCCCGTGTCAACTAAAAAGGGAACCTACTGATTGCCCACCTGAACTGGTATTTCGATCTGGCAACCTTTGGACGCCGTGGTCATGGCAGATAAGGACACGGGGTTGCCAACTTCCTATTGTGAGGTCACCGGACCAGGGGTGTGCACTGAACCCTGGTTCTGTGAGTTCACCTGTTCTTGAGGGGGTAACTTGCAATTTCTGCGTATGTGACCAGGTTTGCCACAATTGTAACATCTGAAGTCACCCCTCCTCTGTCTGGTCTGTTTCTGTTGACCAGACTATGGTCTCTGTTGTCCTTGTACCACATTGATTTGAGGATTTGGTAGTAGACATGTCTAGTTCTAAACACTTAGCAGCAGCAACTAACTGATAGTGCTGTCACCCTCCATTCAGGCTTACATGCCTTCAGTTTTGTCTGGAGGGCAGGTCTCAGTCCCTCCATGAAAGCAGATGTCAGTAACTTCTGTCCCATAGGTCCAGTGGTATCCCAACTAGGGTTGAGCGAACCCGAACTGTAAAGTTCGGGTTTGTACCAAACTTTAGGATTTTTGGACCCCGAACATTTCAGTAAAAGTTCGGGTTCGGCGCTTTCTTGGCGCTTTTTGAAATCAACAAGCCGTTAACTCTCTGACATTAGAAGCCATCACAGCCATGCCTACTAATGGCATGGCTGTGATTGGCCAGTGTAGCATGTGACCCAGCCTCTATATAAGCTGGAGTCACGTAGCGCTGCCCATCATTCTGCTGTGCTTAGTGTAGGGAGAGGATGCTGCTGGTGATTTCAGGGAGAGAATAGCAGAGTCTTTGCTCAAAATCTGAATCTAACTCAGCGATCTACATACATTGTGTTTTGTGGGTGCAGGGCACAATTTTTTTTATCCTGCCCTGAGCCCAGTGACCAAAAAAAAAAACTTTAATAAGTCAGTTAGGTGGGCGGCGGCGGCGGACATTTTATGCAAGCTCAGTGCACCAGCACTGCATCTGAGCTTTTGGGACATTGAAAATCCCAATATTTTTGGCAATTTACAACATCTGGTGCATTTGCAGGTTTAGTCAGTGTGCAATTTAAGCTAGAAATACACCCAGCATTTTCCTGGGTTTTAAAAACACACTTTTTTGCCAAAAAAACACTATTTTCCTGATATGCAAGTGTTAAATTCAAGTTTAATATATACAGCTTTCATATTCTGTTACCAAAAAAAACTCTTTTTTGGCAATATACAACATCTGGATTAGTCAGTGTGCAATTTAAGCTAGAAATACAGCCATCATTTTCTGGGGTTGTCAAAAAACACTATTTTCAGGCCTTGCAGCATCAGCACATGTGAAATTACAGGCTTATATACTGCTGTCAAAATCAGTTATTAAACAAAATTATTTGGCAGCCTTTGATGCAGATGTCATTGTAAGATACACCCTTTACACATTTGGGTTATATTCAGATATTTGAAATACCGCCATTTGGTGTACAAATCTTTAATTCAAGCCTACTGTGGGTCAGGCCGTGTGAGATACACCCTGTACATACTGTCGTTCTATTCTACTATTAATTAAACACCCATTTAGGGCAAAATCCTAAATTTGAGAAATATGAGGAGAGCGTCAAATAAGGGACATGGCCCAGGTCGTGGTGCTGCTGATGGAGCTCCTGTTGCAGGGAGAGGACGTGGTCGATCTGTGCCAGATACACGCACAACTGAAACACCTTCCTCAGGTGCGACTAGGGGACAACCTGCAGCGATATTTGGTCGGGCCTAATGCTGCTCTACGAATGGTGAGGCCTGAACAAGTACAGGCGATAGTAGATTGGGTTGCTGACAGTGGATCGAGTTCCTTCACATTGTCTCCCACCCAGTCTCCTGCTGAAAGACCACAGTTGGCACCTGCAGTCGATGTCCATCAGTCTTTCACCTCACCCCCTTGCAAATCAGCCAAGCAGTCTGAGCCCCAAGTCATGCAGCAGTCTCTTCTGCTTTTTGATGACTCTGTTAGCAGGGTTTCCCAGGGCCATCCACCTAGCCCTGCCCCAGAAGTGGAAGAGATTGAGTGCACCGATGCCCAACCACTTATATTTCAAGATGAGTACATGGGAGGACCATCGCAGCACGTCTCGGATGATGACGAAACACAGGTGCCAACTGCTGGGGCTTTCGAAAGTGCGCAGACCGACAAGGAAGGCAGAGGTGAAGACTGGGTGGAAGATGATGTGGAGGACGATGAGGTCTTCGGCCCCAAAAGGAATCAAGGTCATGCGAGTGATCTATGTAGTTTGGAGGAAGAGGCGGTGGTTGCACAGAGCCACCAGCACAGCAGAAGAGGGAGCAGGGTGCAAAAGCGGAGCGGCCGTTCTCTAGACAGTACACCTGCTACTGCCCACCGCAGCAAGGGACCGAGCACACCAAAGCCAGCTCCAAGGAGTTCCCTGGCGTGGCAGTTCTTCAGACAATGTGCTGACGACAAGACACGAGTGGTTTGCACGCTGTGCAATCAGAGCCTAAAGCGAGGCATAAACGTTCTCAACCTGAGCACAACCTGCATGACCAGGCATCTAAGTGCAAAGCACGAGCTGCAGTGGAGTAGACACCTAAAAAACCAAGAAAGGTCTCTGGCTCTTCCTGCTTTCTCTTCTGCTGCAGTCTCGGCCTCTTCATCCACCTCTGGAGTGACAGTGCCACCCCGCAAACAGAGGATCTTCCAGCAACACCACCACCTGGGTCACCAAGCATCTCCACAATGTCCCACGGAAGCGTTCAGCTCTCCATCTCCCAAAAGCTGGAGAGGAAGAGGAAGTACCCCCCTACACACCCACGATCCCTGGCCCTGAATGCCAGCATGTTTAAATTACTGGCCTTTGAAATGCTGTCATTCCGTCTGGTGGAGACGGATAGTTTTAAAGGCCTTATGGCGGTGGCTGTCCCACAGTACGTTGTGCCCAGCCGCCACTACTTTTCCAGGAGAGCCATCCCTTCCCTGCACAACCAAGTAGGGGACAAAATCAGGTGTGCACTGCGCAACGCCATCTGTGGCAAGGTGCACCTCACTACAGATACGTGGACCAGTAAGCACAATCAGGGAAGTTATATCTCCATAACAGCACACTGGTTAAATGCAGTGGCGGCTGGGCCTGAGGCGGATAGCAATTTGGCGCATGTCCTTCCACCACCGAGGATTGCAGGGTGCTTCAGTTTGCCTCCTGTTGCTTCCTTTTCCTACTCTGCTTCCTTATCCTCTACCAGCTCCTCATCCGGTCAGCATAACACATTCACCACCAACTTCAGCACAGCCAGGGCTAAAACGACAGCAGGCAGTTTTAAAACGTATCTGTTTGGGGGACAAACCCCACACCGCGCAGGAGCTGTGGACGGGCCTTGAACAACAGACCGATGAGTGGTTTGTGCCAGTCAGCCTCAAGCCTGGCCTGGTGGTGTGCAATAATGGGCAAAATCTCGTAGCCGCTCTGGGACTAGCCGGTTTGATGCACATCCCTTGCCTGGCGCATATGCTGATTTTGGTGGTGCAGAGATTCCTTAAAAATTACCCCGATATGTCAGAGTTGCTGCATAAAGTGCGGGGCATCTGTGCACACTTTCGGCGTTCTCACCCTGCTGCTGTTCGCCTGTCAGCGCTGCAGCGTAACTTCGGCCTTCCCGCTCACCGCCTCATATGCGACGTGCCCACAAGGTGGAACTCCACCTTGCACATGCTGGCCAGACTGTGCGAGCAGCAGCAGGCGATAGTGGAGTTTTAGCTGCTGCACGCATGGGTGAGTCGCTCGGCGGAACAGCACCACTTCACCACCAATGACTGGGCCTCCATGTGAGACCTGTGTTCCTTGTTGCGCTGTTTTGAGTACTCCACCAACATGGCCAGTGCCGATAACGCCGTTCTCAGCTTTACTATCCCACTTCTATGCCTCATTGAAAAAACGCTCCTGGCAATGATGGAAGAGGATGTGGCACAGGAGGAGGAGGAAGAGGGATCATTTCGTAGGGTTTACGGCCAGTCATTCCCAAGTGGCTCCGAGGGTGGGTTTCTGCACCCACAAACCCAAGGTACACAATTGTCCAGCCAGGGCACAGTTCTGGAGGATGACGAGGTGGAGGATGAGGAGGAGGAGATGGAGGAGGAGAAACCATGTT
This sequence comes from Bufo bufo, assembly GCF_905171765.1. Classification (NCBI taxonomy): domain Eukaryota; kingdom Metazoa; phylum Chordata; class Amphibia; order Anura; family Bufonidae; genus Bufo; species Bufo bufo. Next base: position 236,048,836 of record NC_053393.1, read on the forward strand.
CACAGCAGGGTGGCACCCTGACCAGCTCATGGCCATCACTGGTGCGTGGCTGGGGGGATACAGAGGACACCGACGATACACTTCCTACAGAGGACAGCTTTTCATTGCCTCTAGGCAGCCTGGCACACATGAGCGATTACATGCTGCAGTGTCTCCGCAATGACCGCCGAGTGGCCCACATTCTAACTTGTGCTGATTACTGGGTGGCCATGCTGCTGGATCCCCGTTACAAGGACAACATACCGTCCTTAATTCCCTCACTGGAGCGTGATCGTAAGATGCGCGAGTACAAGCGCACACTGGTAGACGCGCTGCTAGTGGCATTCCCACCTGACAGCGGGGGCACAGTGGAAGCACAAGGCGAAGGCAGAGGATGAGTAAGAGGTCACCAACGCACCTGGGGCACCGCCAGCACCTCAGAAGGCAGGGTTAGCATGGCCGAAATGTGGAAAAGCTTTGTCAGCACGCCACAACAACCAGCACCACCAGCTGATATGGAACGTCTTAGCAGGAGGCAGCATTTCACCAACATGGTGGAGCAGTATGTGTGCACACGCCTACACGTACTGAATGACGGGTCTGCCCCCTTCAACTTCTGGGTCTCCAAATTGGGCACATGGCCTGAGCTTGCCCTTTACACCTTGGTGGTGCTGGCCTGCCCTGCAGCCAGTGTATTATATGAACGTGTGTTTAGCATGGCAGGGGCGTCATCACAGACAAGCGCAGGCGCCGGTCCATAACCAATGTGGACAAGCTCACGTTCATTAAAATGAACCAGGCATGGATCTCTCAGGACTTGTCCGTACCTTGTGCAGAATAGACATGTATACCGGCACTAACCAGCCATTGTTATACTGCAGCGCAATTGCTCTTTCTTGTATTTTGGATATTTCACACTCTTTTAGGCCTCATGCACACTACCGTTTTTTTTGCAGTCCGCAAAAAGGGGCTCCGTTTTTCCGTGATCCGTGACCGTTTTTTCGTCCGTGGGTCTTCCTTGATTTTTGGAGGATCCACGGACATGAAAAAGTTGTTTTGGTGTCCGCCTGGCCGTGCGGAGCCAAACGGATCCGTCCTGAATTACAATGCAAGTCAATGGGGACGGATCCGTTTGACGTTTACACAATATGGTGCAATTTCAAACGGATCCGTCCCCCATTGACGTTCAATGTAAAGTCAGGAGTTAATATACCATAGGATCGGAGTTTTCTCCAATCCGATGGTATATTTTAACTTTTTTGTAAAGTTCGGCCAAACTAGTCGAACCTGAACATCCAGGTGTCCGGTCAACTCTAATCCCAACCCATGTCTGTCCTCACTGTCCGTGGTCTAGACTTAAATGCCACTACGTCTTCTTTCGTTTCCTGTATTACATCTTTTAAACTACGGGCGCTGTCATCTTCCTTTGTCCTGGCCCATCTGCCAAAAATCCTGCAATATTCTATGCCCGATGCGTCGGCCTCTTCCCAGTCAGACCATGAGGATTGGTCAGTTTTTACCCTTTCAGACAGTAACTGTTCTTTTAGTGGGTTATATGGTGATTCTCCCATTGTTAAGGCCACTAAGTTATTTAAGTCAGCCCATGTTGCCCTATATGTGGCTTGTATCTGTTGTAACATACGGTGGGCAGGCATAGGTCTTGTCAGTGGGTCAGGAATTCTACCTCAAAGTCCCATCTGATCCTTAGGACTCCAAGGTAAATATGACAGTATGTGTTGTTGTTCATACTGACCTCTCACTGGTGGGGCTTGGGGAGCCCGATTGTCTGCCCCGTCTACTCTGTCTGCGGCCCCGTCAACTGGTGGTGGTGCTGGTATTCGTGGAATAAAATTTGTTCTGATAGTCACTGGGTACAGTCCTGTCCGTGTTCTGGGCTTCAGTGCCCCACAAACTCTACATGTCTCAGTCCAGTCAGGGTCCTGATTTCCACAAACACCACATGTCCAGTATCCCGGGCCACCCGTGACCATCGGATAAGAGGGTGGTGGGGCACAGGGTACGGGATACTTTTTGTCTTTCAGTCCGTCCACGTCATCCTTTTTTCACATTGGTATCATAATACATATTTCCTCCAAATGTTACGCTTGGCCATTTCTCACTTTTCACATTCTCTGCTGCCCGACACCAACATTTCACAACCTCCTCACATTCCTGATCCTTCATCCAACCACTATGTGTTCTTTTGAACCTTTCTCAAACTTTAGAATCTAAATTACCATGTTTCATACCCGCCTTCTGTAACATCTTCTGTCTTTTTCTTGTCTTGTTTTCCTTCTACATCTTTGACTATGTGTTTGGCTAATTTGTACCCCTCAGGTATAGAGTTGAGCGAACACCTGGATGTTCGGGTTCGACGAGTTCGGCCGAACTTTCGAAAAATGTTCGGGTTCGGGATCCGAACTCGACCCGAACTTCATCCCGAACCCGAACCCCATAGAAGTCAATGGGGACCCGAACTTTTGGGCACTAAAAAGGCTGTAAAACACACCCGGAAAGGGCTAGAGGGCTGCAAAAGGCAGCAAAATGTAGTTAAATCCCCTGCAAACAAATGTAGATAGGGAAATGATGAGTTAACATAAAATAAATAAAAATTAAACAATATTAATTGGAGTGAGGTCCCATAGCACAGAATCAGGCTTCAAGTCACCCACCAATGGAGAAGGTCACTTACTATTATTTTAACCACAGCACCCAGACAAAGGAGAGAGGTCCCACAGCAGAGAACCAGGCATCATATCACCCACCACAGGAGTAGGCCACCATTTAGTTACTTTGACCCCTACACCCAGACGGAGGAGAGAGGTTACACAGCAGAGAATCAGGCATTTAGATCACCCACCACAGAAATAGGCCACCATTGAATCAGACCCCGGCAACCATGTCAGATGGCACAAGCATAAGCTTTATATCAATCAGCACAGGAGAAGGCGACTTTGACAGACTTTGACCCCTACACCCAGATGGAGGAGAGAGGTTTCACAGCAGAGAATCAGGCATCATATCAACCACCACAGGAGAAGCCACCATTTAGTTACTTTGACCCCTGCACCCAGGAAGAGGAGAGAGGCACCACAGCACATATTCTGGCATCATATCAGCCACCACAGGAGAAGCCACCATTGAGTTACTTTGACCCCCGCACCCAGGAAGAGGAGAGAGGCACCACAGCACATATTCTGGCATCATATCAGCCACCACAGGAGAAGCCACCATTGAGTTACTTTAACCCCTGCACCCAGGAAGAGGAGAGAGGCACCACAGCACATATTCTGGCATCATATCAGCCACCACAGGAGAAGCCACCATTGAGTTACTTTGACCCCTGCACCCAGGAAGAGGAGAGAGGCCCCACAGCACATATTCTGGCATCATATCAGCCACCACAGGAGAAGCCACCATTTAGTTACTTTGACCCCTTCACCCAAACAGAGGAGAGAGGTTCCACATCAGAGAATCAGGCATCATATCAACCACCACAGGAGTAGGCCACAATTTAATGGGACCCCGGCAACCATGTCAGATGGCACAACCATCAGCTTCATATCAATCAGCACAGGAGAAGGCGACTTTGAAAGACTTTGACCCCTACACCCAGACGGAGGAGAGAGGTTTCACAGCAGAGAATCAGGCATTTAGATCACCCACCACAGGAGTAGGCCCCCATTGAATCAGACCCTGGCAACCATGTCAGATGGCACAACCATCAGCTTTATATCAATCAGCACAGGAGAAGCCACCATTGAGTTACTTTGACCCCTGCACCCAGGAAGAGGAGAGAGGCCCCACAGCACATATTCTGGCATCATATCAGCCACCACAGGAGAAGCCACCATTGAGTTACTTTGACCCCCGCACCCAGGAAGAGGAGAGAGGCACCACAGCACATATTCTGGCATCATATCAGCCACCACAGGAGAAGCCACCATTGAGTTACTTTGACCCCTGCACCCAGGAAGAGGAGAGAGGCCCCACAGCACATATTCTGGCATCATACTAACCACCACAGGAGAAGCCACCATTGAGTTACTTTGACCCCTGCACCCAGGAAGAGGAGAGAGGCCCCACAGCACATATTCTGGCATCATATCAGCCACCACAGGAGAAGCCACCATTGAGTTACTTTGACCGCCGCACCCAGGAAGAGGAGAGAGGCACCACAGCACATATTCTGGCATCATATCAGCCACCACAGGAGAAGCCACCATTGAGTTACTTTGACCCCTGCACCCAGGAAGAGGAGAGAGGCCCCACAGCACATATTCTGGCATCATACTACCCACCACAGGAGAAGCCACCATTGAGTTACTTTGACCCCTGCACCCAGGAAGAGGAGAGAGGCCCCACAGCACATATTCTGGCATCATATCAGCCACCACAGGAGAAGCCACCATTGAGTTACTTTGACCCCCGCACCCAGGAAGAGGAGAGAGGCACCACAGCACATATTCTGGCATCATATCAGCCACCACAGGAGAAGCCACCATTGAGTTACTTTGACCCCCGCACCCAGGAAGAGGAGAGAGGCACCACAGCACATATTCAGGCATCATATCACACACCACAGGAGAAGGCCTCTTTCAGTGATTTAGGCCTTTGGACCCAGACAGAGGAGAGAGGCACCACAGCACATATTCTGGCATCATATCAGCCACCACAGGAGAAGCCACCATTGAGTTACTTTGACCCCTGCACCCAGGAAGAGGAGAGAGGCCCCACAGCACATATTCTGACATCATATCAGCCACCACAGGAGAAGCCACCATTGAGTTACTTTGACCCCTGCACCCAGGAAGAGGAGATAGGCCCCACAGCACATATTCTGGCATCATATCAGCCACCACAGGAGAAGCCACCATTGAGTTACTTTGACCCCCGCACCCAGGAAGAGGAGAGAGGCACCACAGCACATATTCTGGCATCATATCAGCCACCACAGGAGAAGCCACCATTGAGTTACTTTGACCCCTGCACCCAGGAAGAGGAGAGAGGCCCCACAGCACATATTCTGGCATCATACTAACCACCACAGGAGAAGCCACCATTGAGTTACTTTGACCCCTGCACCCAGGAAGAGGAGAGAGGCCCCACAGCACATATTCTGGCATCATATCAGCCACCACAGGAGAAGCCACCATTGAGTTACTTTGACCCCCGCACCCAGGAAGAGGAGAGAGGCACCACAGCACATATTCTGGCATCATATCAGCCACCACAGGAGAAGCCACCATTGAGTTACTTTGACCCCCGCACCCAGGAAGAGGAGAGAGGCACCACAGCACATATTCTGGCATCATATCACACACCACAGGAGAAGGCCTCTTTCAGTGATTTAGGCCTTTGGACCCAGACAGAGGAGAGAGGTCAGAGATTAGCTTCATATCCCCCAGCACAGCAGAAGACCGCTTTATTTGACTTAGGCCTCAGCACCCAGACAGAAGACAGAGGTAGCATGGCAGAGGTTATGGCTTCATGTCACCCGTTAGTTTAACCGGCCACTTTCATCTGGTTAGGCCCCGGCGCCCAGACAGAGAAGAGTTTCATTCAACTGTGGGTTTCATAAAATTTGTATCAAATAAAGAAGTGGCCCGTAGCACAACAAGACATGTTTTAGGCAGTTAATAAGGACTACTCTGCACAAGGGAGGGACAGGTCCTGTGGGATCCATGCCTGGTTCATCTTTATGAAGGTCAGCTTGTCCACGTTGGCTGTGGACAGGCGGCTGCGCTTGTCAGTAATGACGCCCCCTGCCGTGCTGAATACGCGTTCAGATAAAACGCTGGCCGCCGGGCAGGAAAGCACCTCCAAGGCATAACATGCTAACTCTGGCCACGTGGACAATTTCGAAACCCAGTAGTTGAATGGGGCCGAACCATCCGTCAGGATGTGGAGGGGTGTGCAGACATACTGTTCAACCATGTTAGTGAAATGCTGCCTCCTGCTAACACGTTCCGTATCAGGTGTCGGTGCAGATAGCTGTGGCGTGGAGACAAAACTTTTCCACATTTCTGCCATGCTAACCCTGCCCTCAGATGAGCTGGCCGTGACACAGCTGCGTTGGCGACCTCTTGCCACTCCTCTGCCTTCACCTTCCACCTGTTCCCCTGTGACATGTGGGAATGCTCTCAAGAGCGCCTCTATCAGCGTGCGCTTGTACTCGCGCATCTTACGGTCGCGCTCCAGTTCAGGAATTAAAGTGGGCACATTGTCTTTATACCGGGGATCCAGCAGGGTGGCCACCCAGTAGTCTGCACACGTTAAAACGTGGGCAACTCTGCTGTCGTTGCGCAGGCATTGGAGCATATATTCGCTCATGTGGGCCAGGCTACCCATGGGTAAGGACAAGCTGTCCTCTGTGGGAGGCGTATCGTCATCGTCCACCGTATCCCCCCAGCCACGCACCAGTGATGGGCCTGGGCTGCCACCCCGCTGTGAACTTGCGTCATCCTCGTCCCCCTCCACCTCCTCCTCCTCATCCTCCTCGTCCTCCAGTACAGTGCCTTGGCTGGCGACTTGTGAACCTGTCCTCTGCTGCTTAAACAAACCTCCCTCTGAGCCACTTCGAACAGACTGGCCCGAAAGTGTTAGAAACGAGCCCTCATCCTCCTCCTCCTCCTCCACCTGGGCCACCTCCTCTAACATCATTGCCCTAAGTGTTTTCTCAAGGAGACATAGAAGTGGTATTGTAACGCTGATAACAGTGTCATCGCCACTGGCCATGTTGGTGGAGTACTCGAAACAGCGCAGCAGGGCACACAGGTCTCGCATGGAGGCCCAATCATTGGTGGTGAAGTGGTGCTGTTCGGCAGTACGACTGACGCGAGCGTGCTGCAGCTGAAACTCCACTATGGCCTGCTGCTGCTCGCACAGTCTCTCCAGCATGTGCAAGGTGGAGTTCCACCGGGTGGGCACGTCGCATATGAGGCGGTGAGCGGGAAGGCCGAAGTTCCGCTGTAGCGCAGACAGGCGAGCAGCGGCAGGATGTGAACGGCGGAAGCGCGGACAGACGGCCCGCACTTTATGCAGCAGCTCTGACATGTTGGGGTAGTGGTGAATGAACCTCTGCACCACCAAGTTCAGCACATGCGCCAGGCAAGGGATGTGCGTCAAACCGGCTAGTCCCAGAGCTGCCACGAGATTTCGCCCATTATCGCATACCACCAGGCCTGGCTTAAGGCCCACCGGCAGAAACCACTCGTCGGTCTGTTGTTCAATACCCCGCCACAACTCCTTTGCGCTGTGGGGCCTGTCCCCCAAACATATGAGTTTCAGAATGGCCTGCTGACGTTTACCCCGGGCTGTGCTGAAGTTGGTGGTGAAGGTGTGTGGCTGACCGGATGAGCTGGTGGAAGCAGTGGAGGAGGAAGCCGAGTAGGAGGAGGAGGCTACAGGAGGCAGAGAATGATGCCCTGCGATCCTAGGGGGCGGAAGGACGTGCGCCAAGGAACTGTCCGCCGGGGGCCCAGCCGCCACTACATTCATCCAGTGTGCAGTTAGTGAGATATAGCGTCCCTGGCCGTGCTTACTGGTCCACGTATCTGTGGTTAGGTGGACCTTGCCACAAATGGCGTTGCGCAGTGCACACTTGATTTTATCGGACACTTGCATGTGCAGGGAAGGCACGGCTGTCTTGGAGAAGTAGTGGCGGCTGGGAACCACATACTGCGGGACAGCCATGGCCATCAGCTGTTTGAAGCTGTCTGTGTCCACCAGCCGGAATGACAGCATTTCAAAGGCCAGCAGTTTAGAAATGCTGGCGTTCAGGCCAAGGGCTCGAGGGTGACTCGGGGGGAATTTGCGCTTCCTCTCTAAGGTTTGAGATATTGAGAGCTGAACGCTGCTGTGTGATATAGTGGAGACGCTAGTTGACGGTGGCGGTGGTGGTGGTGTCGGTGGCACATCCTCTGTTTGCTGCTCGGCAGGTGGCAACATTCCTCTCGAGGCGGAAGCCGAGGCAGCAGCGGTAGAGGGAGCAGGGGGAGCCTCAGCGAGTGCCTGGTTTTTAAGGTGTGTACCCCACTGCAGTTCATGCTTTGCATGTAGATGCCTGGTCATGCAGGTTGTGCTGAGGTTCAGAACGTTAATGCCTCGCCTCAGGCTCTGATGGCAGAGCGTGCAAGTCACTCGGGTCTTGTCGGTAGGACATTGTTTAAAGAAGTGCCATGCCAGGGAACTCTTTGAAGCTGCCTTTGTGGGGCTGGGTCCCTGTTGGCGATGTCCAGTAGCAGGCGAACTCTGGGGGCGGCGGCTCGTCTGCTTTGGCCCCCTGCTCCCTCTTTGGCTTCGCTGTTGTCTCGGTCTCACCACTACCTCTTCCTCTGAACTGTGAAAGTCATCGCCACGACCTTCAGTCCATGTGGGGTCTAAGACCTCATCGTCCTCTGCATCGTCTTCCACCCAGTCTCCCTCCCTGACCTCCTCCTGTTCAGTCTGCACACTGCAAAAAGACGCGGCAGTGGGCACCTGTGTTTCGTCATCATCAGAGAGTCGGTGACTCTGCTGTGGTGGTATTCCCATGTCCTCTTCATCTGGAGACATAAGTGGTTGTGCGTCAGTGCATGGTATGTCTTCCTCCACTGGGGAAGGGCTAGGTGGACGCCCCTGGGAAACCCTGGAAGCAGAGTCTTCAAACAGAAGAAGAGACTGCTGCATAACTTGTGGCTCAGACCGTTTCCCTGATATGCTTGGGGGTGATGTGACAGACTGATGGGCTTGGTTTTCAGGTGCCACCTGTGCGCTTTCCGCAGAAGACTGGGTGGAAGACCATGTGGTGAACGTGCTGGAAGCACTGTCGGCCACCCAATCGATTAATGCCTGTACCTGCTCAGGCCTTACCATCCTAAGAGCGGCATTGGGCCCCACGAGATATTGCGGTACATTCTGCCGGCTAGTTGAGGGAGTTCGTTCCCTACTGTGTGCGCCTGGGGCCGAACGGCCACGTCCTCTACCAGCAACAGAGGCTCCACGGACACCACCACGACCGCGTCCTCGTACCTTAATAGTATTTTTTTTCATTGTTGCGATTCAACTCGCACCACAATGAAATATATTATTTTTTATAAGCAAAATCCCCTCACTGGAATACTTTCAGTCTTTTGACTGTATGGATTACAGATGGAATGACTGTTATATGTGAGTACCGCTTTCTTTGACAGATTCTAGTATGGGTACATATATGTTTTCCCAACCCCAGCACATTAGTTTGCTAATTCCAGATGTATGAAACGCAGGCCTAACTGTATCTAGTATATTGAACGCCAGATAAACTAACTTGGCCTTTTTTAAATAAAAAAAAAATTCCCTCACTGGAATACTTTCAGTCTTTTGACTGTATGGATTACAGATGGAATGACTGTTATATGTGAGTACCGCTTTCTTTGACAGATTCTAGTATGGGTACATATATGTTTTCCCAACCCCAGCACATTAGTTTGCTAATTCCAGATGTATGAAACGCAGGCCTAACTGTATCTAGTATATTGAACGCCAGATAAACTAACTTGGCCTTTTTTAAATAAAAAAAAAATTCCCTCACTGGAATACTTTCAGTCTTTTGACTGTATGGATTACAGATGGAATGACTGTTATATGTGAGTACCGCTTTCTTTGACAGATTCTAGTATGGGTACATATATGTTTTCCCAACCCCAGCACATTAGTTTGCTAATTCCAGATGTATGAAACGCAGGCCTAACTGTATCTAGTATATTGAACGCCAGATAAACTAACTTGGCCTTTTTTAAATAAAAAAAATTCCCTCACTAGAATACTTTCAGTCTTTTGACTGTATGGATTACAGATGGAATGACTGTTATATGTGAGTACCGCTTTCTTTGACAGATTCTAGTATGGGTACATATATGTTTTCCCAACCCCAGCACATTAGTTTGCTAATTCCAGATGTATGAAACGCAGGCCTAACTGTATCTAGTATATTGAACGCCAGATAAACTAACTTGGCCTTTTTTAAATAAAATAAATTCCCTCACTGGAATACTTTCAGTCTTTTGACTGTATGGATTACAGATGGAATGACTGTTATATGTGAGTACCGCTTTCTTTGACAGATTCTAGTATGGGTACATATATGTTTTCCCAACCCCAGCACATTAGTTTGCTAATTCCAGATGTATGAAACGCAGGCCTAACTGTATCTAGTATATTGAACGCCAGATAAACTAACTTGGCCTTTTTTAAATAAAAAAAATTCCCTCACTGGAATACTTTCAGTCTTTTGACTGTATGGATTACAGATGGAATGACTGTTATATGTGAGTACCGCTTTCTTTGACAGATGCTAGTATGGGTACATATATGTTTTCCCAACCCCAGCACATTAGTTTGCTAATTCCAGATGTATGAAACGCAGGCCTAACTGTATCTAGTATATTGAACGCCAGATCAACTAACTTGGCCTTTTTTAAATAAAAAAAATTCCCTCACTGGAATACTTTCAGTCTTTTGACTGTATGGATTACAGATGGAATGACTGTTATATGTGAGTACCGCTTTCTTTGACAGATTCTAGTATGGGTACATATATGTTTTCCCAACCCCAGCACATTAGTTTGATAATTCCAGATGTATGAAACGCAGGCCTAACTGTATCTAGTATATTGAACGCCAGATAAACTAACTTGGCCTTTTTTAAATAAAAAAAAAATTCCCTCACTGGAATACTTTATAGCTTTTCACTGTATGGATTACAGGTGGACTGGTATTAGTAGGGGTGACACAAGCACACCCAAGTCCCTGATGTAGGATTTCTATGGCACAGACCACTATTACAAGTGATTAATGGACGTTGGGAGAGATTGTGCTGCAGCACTAGTCCCAAGATGGCCGCCGCCTATCAGCCCAGTAACATGTGCCACAAAATGGTCTGCACAACCTTTAAAAAAAATAGCCTTGGACTGTGCTGCTAAATCGCTATTGGTCTGAATCCCAGGTGTAGATGTCTGACTTGTTTGGAGCTTTGGAATGCACACTGTGGCAGCTTCTGCTGCAGCACTACAAGTCGCAAAATGGCGGCCGGCGGTCAGCCCAGGTACATGTGGATGGAAAAATCACTCTGGCCACTCTAAAAATAGCCAATCCCTATCAAAAAAGCAGCTCAGCTGCAGTTGTTCAGATGAATCACAGGTGGAGGAGAGAAATTTGCTTCCAGTTATTCAATTATCCCTGCCTATTCTCGCCCTAGCATCAGCTGCGTCTATCCCTGTTCTATTCACATCGGGAGTGAGCACGTCCCGACGTGCGCACAAGCTTATAAAGAGGCTGAGTCACATGCTGCACTTGGCCAATCACAGCCTTGCCAATAGTAGGCATGGCTGCGATGGCATCTTAGGGCAAGTAGTATGATGCATGTTGATTGGCTGCTTTGCAGCCTTTCAAAATGCGCCAAAATACATGCCGAACGACGAACCCGAACCCGAACTTTTACGAAAAAGTTCGGGTTCGGGTCCGTGTCACGAACACCCCAAAATTCGGTACGGACCCGAACTATGCTCGAACTGTTCGCTCAACACTACTCAGGTATACTCTGTGTATTGCCAATGTCTATGTGTTAAGAATTTCTCTACCAGACATCTGAAATATTTAGTTGAAACTAAATTTCAACAACCATTTATCTGCTTCCTTATAGCTGACTTCCTCACTAATCTCCTATTAGTGTATCAACTATATTACAGATAGGAAAACTCTATATTGTCTTGACACTTTCTCAGATGAATCTACAGCTCACTATATCCAAACAACAACCAAGACATATATAAAAACACCAATGACCAATCCAAATGTTTCCCAAGACCAATCAAATTCCATATTTTAGCATAAATAAGTTCTTACCATAATAGGCTTGACCACAGTAAGACTTCAATAGACCCGCTGCCTCGGACCCGGTTGAAGATACGGGAAACAGATATATTGTGTAAGAATAAAGTTCTTACCTTACAGCGCTGTATATTTTATCTGTGAGTCCAGTTCTCCTCCCGTCGTGGCCGGAACTGCAGGGTCAAGAGTCCACTGGTCAAGCCCCATGTTGGGCGCCAAAGAATTGTCAGGGCAAAAACCCCTACTCTGATTTATGGTGAGTTCCAAATTAGTATGGCAAATAGGTATTGAGTACTCGGAAGAATTTAATAATACAATCGCCAAGGTTGTATCCAAACAAGTCTCTGTTTATTTCCTATAGAACGCAAATACTTATACCACATTAGGGCCAGTTCCGGTTATACATCCACACACTTATCATGAAACATCTGGACATATAGAAATTTTTATGTAATATAATATAATGTAAATGTCAGTTAACCGCAGACTTTCTATATAAAAAAAAAAAAAGAAGAGACATGCATCTATCAGAATAGAGGAAGTAGATATAGCACACCAAGCAGTTTCCATTTCTCGAGAATATCAAAGGTGGGGGCTAAGTTACTCCTTCCAGTATCTGAAAATACTGACATGCAAAAAGTCACTGATCTATCAACTTCAAAAAAGGTCATACAATGTAAAAGGCCGCTGTAGACACAAAGATGGAGTCTCATTCCTCACAATGCCAGCCCACACATCCGCCACCACCCAGAACAAAGAATGGTCCTTGTCTTATGTATATATAGTGGCATAAAAGGCCTTTTCTGTCAGGTGAATGCCTAATTTTTGGGGCCTGGACTGGCCTACAGTAAAATTGTTATCCAGTGACTGCCTAAAGTACCTCCAGCCACATAATCACTTGTTCTTTTGTCAGGTGATTGTCTAATTTTTGGGGCCTTTACTCCCGTGGCCTAAAATAAAAAATTTCTAGGCTCCAGCAGGGCACGTTTGGGAGTTTCCCTTTTAAGACGCATAAAAATGGCCCCCGATTAAAATACATATTTTTTGTGGGAATTTTTGCCATTGATTCCCCTCTGGTATGTCACTATCCATGTTGTGGGACTATTTGTGCACTTCTAGTAAGTATTTGGTGGCTGCAAATATGACCTGAAGGTTTTTCAGGTTCGCGAATATTTGATCGCGAACGTGCGTTCGTGAATCATCCCGGCCGATGTTCATCCATCACTAGTTATATGTTCTAAAGCCTTTTGTGGTGTGTATAAGTGGAAAAAAGTAAGGACCTATTTGCCGTTCAGTGGTGCAGTTATATGTTCTACAGCCCTTTTTGGCATGTATTAGTGGCAAAAAATATATATATTTGCCGTTCTGCGCTGCAGTTATATTTTCTAAAGCCTTTTGTGGCATTTATACCTGAAAAAAAGTAAGGGCCTATTTGCCAATCAGCGGTGAAGTTATATGTTCTAAAGCTTTCTTTTATCGTCTATTAGTGGGAAAAAAGGGCTTATTAGCCGTTGTGTGGTGAAGTGAGAGAATTAATGACTTTTTAGGGGGAGTTTTAATTTCCTTTTTATTTATTTATTTGATCTAACAGTATGTCAGACAGAGAAGTGCCAGGCCCTGCACAGGGGAGTGGCAGAGGCCTAAATGTTGCTGGCGCAGGCACAGGTCGCAGCAGAGTAAGGGGGCATGGCAGCAGTAGTCGCAGCGAGAGACCTGAGCTCCCAGTATGATCTAGGGGTCGTGTCTTGACCAGCAACCAAGCGGTTCTTAAATGGTTGACTCAGTCATCCACTTCAACCCAAGTGACATCAGACACCCCCAGCCAAGAGTCGGTAGGTTCGTCAGACATAACGTTTAGTTGGCATGGCCTGGGAGCAGGCCCTGTGCCCTCACCTGTCCTCAACCTGCCTCTGTCCTTTTCTGTTCCCTCAGCCAGAGAAGTATTATATGCTGTGGGCTCAGCTCCACTATACAGTGAGGACGAGCTACTAGAGGACAGTCAGCAGCTACTGGCCAGCCAAGATGTGGAGGAGACATCCACCGCTAGACGGGAAAGTAGTGATTAGGAGAGTGACTTGGGAGCGGTCAGGTGAAAGTGACGTGTTGCGAGCGGTCAGGCTCCTGACCCAGAGACCGTTGAGGAGGACATCAGTGACGTGCAGACAGTCCTCGATGATGATGATGTAGCTGATCGCATTTGGGAGCCGGGTGAATTAGGGGCTTCATCATCATCTAGAGAAGAGGGTGGCAGCTTGCCCGTGAGTCAGCGGCGGAGCCAGCAAGTCACTAGTGTGGCCGGGGGTCAGCAGGGTGGCAGCAGTGGAAGGTTGAGAGCGTAACGTGCCCGGGGTAGATCACCCGCTTCACAGGAGCCTACCTGCCTGGAAAGTAGTGGTGCAGGGATTCACGGAAGCAGCGGCGGTAGCAGTCAGTCAGTGCGGAGTGTTGGGGGTAAAATCACCTATTTGGCTGTGTGGCAGCTTTTTGTTAAGCCGCCAAAGGAGGTGAACATGATCATTTGTAGAATCTGTGGGCAGAAGGTGTGAAGCATGGCGAGGGTGCCAATGTTGGCACTACGGCCGTGCGTCAACATATGCAGCGTCATCATAAAGTGGCCTGGGAGAACTGTGGCTCCGATGTGGTGGTCCAGCCTGCCGCAGCAACCGCTGCATCACCCAGTGTCACGCACTAAATTTCAGGCAGTCAAGGCTCCACCACCTCAGCCGAAGGGAGCTGTCTGTCATTCTCATCATCTGCTGGTCCTGATGCTCCTGCTCCTCATCAGTTATTCCATCAGCAATCGATCACCGAAGCGATTGCCAAGAGACAACAGTATGCGTGCACTCATCCAATGGCACAGAAGCTAAATGTGCTCCTGGCCAAGTTGCTGGTGCTGCAGTCCCTTCCTTTCCAAGTGGTGGACTCTGCACCTTTCAGAGAACTGATGGCTTGTGGAGAGTCCCAAGCCATCATTTCTTTGCCAAAAAGGCAGTACCAGCTTGTATATAGAACAGAAGGTGGGCCAGTCCTTGAGCCTGTCGTTGTCTGCCAAAGTGCACGGCAGCGCCGATGTGTGGAGCTGTAACTACGGTCAGGGACAATACATGTCCTTTACGGCCCACTGGGTGAATGTGGTTCCTGCACAGCCACAACAGCAACTTGGTCAGGTGATGCCGCTTTTGCCTCCACATTCTCATGCCGTTGGTCCTGCGACAATGTTCGCCTCTGCCTCCTCATTCTCCACCGTGTCCTCAGCCTCCACTACAGGGACAATTCACAGTGCCTGTCCAGCATACCACATGTGCAGGACACGATGGTGTCACGCTGTTCTGCACCTCATTTGCCTTGGCGAACGTAGTCACACAGGGGAGGAACTGCTCTGTGTACTTAATCAAGAAATCGAATGCTGGCTTTCTCAGCGACAACTCAAAATCGGAACCATGTTGGCCGACAATGGGAAGAACATGGTGTCGGCACTGCATCAGGGAAGGCTGAGCCATGCGCCCTGCATGGCACACGTGTTCAATCTTGCTGTCACCCATCTGCAAGACATCCTAAAAATGGGCAGGAAACTTTTCATGCACTTTAGCCACTTGTACACCGCAAAGAACATCCTCGAGCTGCAGCGGCAGAACGGTATCCCTCAACATAGGCTGATATGCAATGTTTCCACCTATTGGAATTCCACCCTCCATATGTTGGACTGACTATACGAACAGAGAAAGGCCATAAACGATTTCTTGATGATCCAAGCGGACAGGAGTACTGCCCTGTGTAACTTCTATGTCAGCCAGTGGCAGCTCATGCGTGACACCTGCCGTTGTCAGTCGACAGGAATACGGGATGAACATCGTCATTCCACTGCTTCATGTCCTGGAACAGATGCTGGTAAATCTCGCTGGTCAGGGGACTGGAGACGTGGCGCCTACATCTCACGGCCACATGAGCCTTGTATGGGCTGAACTGGAGGAGGAGAACATTGGAGCTCAAGCAATGTGTAGCGAAATGGGTGGTTTTTTATACACAGGTGACAGGAGAGGAGGAGCAAGAGCAGCCAGAGAAGCTACAGGGCAATGAGGAAGATGAGGCAGAGGACCCAGACACACTGTGGAAGTATACAGTGGAGATGGAGGCAGGGATTCCCTCCGAGTCACTTGCACAAATGGCCCGATGCATCCTCACTTGCTTGCGTAGTGGCAGCCGAATTGTCACCGTTCGGCAGAGGGATGACTTCTGGCTCTCCACCATGTTGGACCCTTGCTACTGGTCCAAAATGGGGGCCTTTTTACACCCACTGAGAGGCAGGACAAACTGACCTACTATAGAGACATCCTATGTAGTCAGTTGGCCACTGCCTATCTGCACCATCGTCCATCCTCTCACAGGTCTGATCAGGGGGGTCTTCTTCGCTCACGTTCCTCTGCCATGGCTTCTGTGGCATGGTGGGGTGGGGGGGTAGGAGCAGTTCCAGGTCCATTAGCAGCAACTTGAGTCTAGAGTCGCTGATGAGCAGCTTTCTTCACCCGCCTAGTGAAGAAACTACTCATTAGCAGCAGATAGCCTTTGAGCATGACCTGAACCAGCAGGTGGTGGTATCAATCCTGACCATGGCATCTGAGCGCGTGAAACACCAGAAGCGTGTGCTTCCGGTGGTGCTCTGGCTCCCCTGTGTGGCGATCAGAGGAGCCGGAGTGTGTATGCAGAAGCCCCTGTCTTTGTGAATGACAGGAGGCTGCTGCATAGTATTTCCTATGGAGCCCTTGCCTGTAATAGGGCTCCATAGGAAAGTAGTAAAATCATCATAGATTCCAATGCAAGTGCATTGGAGTCTATGATAATAGCAATCTAATGATTGCATGTTATAGTTCCCTATGGCAACTATAAAAAAGTGTAAAAAAAATAAAGTTAAAAAAAAAAAAATAATAATTCAAATCCCCCTTTTCCCAAAATAAAAGTAAAAGAACTAAAACAATTTTAAAAATACACATCATGGGTGTCGCAATATGTGAAAATGCCCATAGTATAAAAATGTAAAACTATATTCCCCATACGGCAAACAGCAAATCAGAAAAAAGCATCCAATTGGCCGATTCACTGTTTTTGGTCGCTTCATTTCCTACAAAAAAATTTAATAAATTGTGAGAAAAAAGTCATACACACCCCAGATTGGTATCACTGAAAAGTTCAGATCACCCTGCAAAAAATGAGCCCCTATACAGCTCCGTACACATCATTACAAAAAAGTTATAGGGGTCAAAAAATGGCGACAAAAAAATAAAACAGATTTTCCCCACTTTTTTATTTTGCGCTCCCTGCCTTCCCAGAGCCATAAAACGAAAACGAAAAAAATAAATAAAAAAACTCTGGGCCTGAAAGGGTTAAAGAATGTCTTTGTCTTTATATTGACATATCATGACACCAGTTTTTATATTTTCATCCACAGAGCTATTTGAAGGATTCATTTTATGCTGGACTAGCTATGTTTTTTATTGGTAACCTTTTGGGGTACATGACTGTTCACTTTCTATAAAAAAAAATTTTTAAGTGACAACGTGATAAAAAAAAACAGCAACTTTTTTTTCATTATGGCAGTCAACGAACACAATAAATATTTTTAGATTTTAAAAGTTTGCACGTTTTACCAACCAACTATGTCTATTTTTTTATTGTGTAAAATTTGAAATGGTTTGAATTTTTTATATTTTTGTTGGGTTTTTATCTTTTTTTAAACTTTCTTACTTTAATTTTAATTGGTGACTTTAAAATGTGATCCTCTGATAGCTTGTACAATAGACTGCAATAGAATACTATTGCAGTCTCTGTGATTTTGGCATCCTAAGTCCTGCCACAGGCAGAGATCAACAGGCATCTTACTATGGCAGGCCTAGGAGCCTTCACCAGGTCCAAGACTGCATAGTAACCGATTGGAACCCAGTTCTGAAATGTATTGTATAAGGGCTCATGTGCTGGCCGTTCCGTGCATTGGGGACTGCAAGTGCTTCCGTGCGCTTCCGATCCGTGCCTCCGTTCCACATATCCCGGATTGCGGACCCATTGAAGTGAATGGGTCCGCGATCTGTGATGCGGGATGCACACGGCCGGTGCCCGTGTATTGCGGACCCCCCGTATGCGAGCCACAATACGGCCACGGGCAGCACACGATGTACATGAGCCCTAACACTGACATAATTCTGTCAGTGCTATACAATATATTCCAGACTTCGAAGGGTTACATAGCATCATAAATCAATATAATGCTATGCGACCCGGTCATTGCTAGGAGGTCAGGACCGGAGCTGCCGCATACTCACGCTGCTAGTCTGATGAGTGGATGGAACTCGCATGTCTGAAAGGGGCCAAGGGGACAATATGGGGTGCATTTTGTAAATTGAGGGCACCATAAGGGTTGCGATTAAAAAAAAAAAAAAAAAAAAAAAAAAAATTTTAAAAATGAATTCATTTATTTTTTATGGCCATTAAAACGGTCATCAAAACAGCCATTAAAATTGACCAGAAGGCCAGAAAATGGATGCAAAAATAGTTAATAAATGGCCATGGAAAACTGCCAGTTTTAGGGCTTATTCACATGACTGTAGTCTGTTGTGTGGTCCACAAATTGCTGATCTGCAAAACACAGATACCGGTCGCGCGCATTTCGCATTGTGTGGAACATAATATCCTGAACACTAAAGGACAGTCCTATGCTTATCCGTAAAACAAACAAGTATAGGACATGTTCGATCTTTTTGCAGGTGCCACAGAACGGACATTCACATTGAAGTGAATGGGTCCGTTACCAACCTGCATAAAATGCGGGTCGGATGCCAAATGCCAAAAAAAAAAACATGGTCGTGTGCATTAACCCTTACTTGGATAAAGCTATGGCTACATCGCATTTTAGTTTCTCATCAACTTAAACAAATATTGACAGCAACCCCAGGCTTTGAAGCTGAAGTAATTTATAGTTTGGCAGTACAATATACAGTGCTGCCCATAATTATTCATACCCCTGGAAAATTTTGACTTAAAGTTACTTTTATTCAACCAGCAAGTAATTTTTTGACAGGAAATGACATAGGCATCTCCCAAAAGATAATAAGACAATGTACAAGAGGCATTATTGTGGAAAAAAAAACATTTCTCAGCTTTTATTTACATTTGAGCAAAAAGTGTCCAGTCCAAAATTATTCATACTCTTCTCAATAATCAATAGAAAAGCCTTTAATGGCTATTACAGCAATCAAACGCTTCCTATAATTGCAGACCAGCTTTTTGCATGTCTCCACAGGTATTTTTGCCCATTGATCTTTAGCAATGAGCTCCAAATCTTTCAGGTTGGAGGGTCTTCTTGCCATCACCCTGATCTTTAGCTCCCTTCACAGATTCTGAATTGGATTCAAGTCTTGACTCTGTCTGGGCCACTCCAAAACGTTAATGTTGTTGTCTGCTAACCATTTCTTCACCACTTTTGCTGTGTGTTTTGGGTCATTGTCATGCTGAAATGTCCACTGGTGCCCAAAGCCAAGTTTCTCTGCAGACTGCCTGATGTTGGCGTTGAGAATACTCATGTATTGCTCTTTTTTCATGGTGCTATTTACTGTGATTAGGTTCCCTGGTCCATTGGCTGAAAAACACCCCCAAAGCATTAGGTTTCCACCACCATGTTTGACAGTAGGGAAGGTGTTCTTTGGGTTTAAGGCTTCTCCTTTTTTACGCTAAATGAAGGAAACATCATTGTGACCAAACAATTAATTATTTGTTTCATCTGACCATAACACAGAAGACCAGAAGTCTTCTTCTTTGTCCAGATGAGCTTTTGCAAAGGTCAAAAAATTACTTGCTGGTTGAATAAAAGTAACTAAGTCAAAATTTGCCAGGGGTATGAATAATTATGGGCAGCACTGTAAGGGTAGATTTGTTAAATTGTCAGAAAAAATTTCTTTCATGTCCATAGTACTGTGCATAGTAGCAATCACAGTGCAGTTTTCATTTTTCAAGTGCGTTATAAAATAGAAAGTGTGCCACTAATAACAAAGCGAGTTTTCTTTTAAACAGTTTCAAAAATCTCCATGCATCTTTACAAGCATTATAAAAATAAGGCATTTTAGTAATGAATAAGATATCAAAATGTTACTTTTATAAGAAATGAATATATAATGAAACAAAGTAAGATTAATTAATCCTATTCACCTGGATAATCGGCAATGTCTGTTGCTGAACATGCAGTAAATGATTGGGTTGACAGCACTGTTTAAAACTGGCAAATTCTGAATGATCACTGATGCGTAGATGCGCTCTTTGGTCAATGGCAAGAGTTCATAATTGTCCAAAATGTCAAAAAGAAAGTATGGACTCCAACATAATATGAATGCTGTGGAACAAAAGACACTGTATTAGGTAAATAACATTAGTACCAACTAATAATGTTGGGATTTATCATGTGTGATTGCCGATGAAACAAAGATTAAAAGGGTTCTGAAGTTTTTTTTAACTCCCTCCCCCCACACTCTGGACCTATGGAGCGAAGCATGCTTACCTGCCTCCTGTTGCTCAGTTCTTGCTACTTTGCTCCACAGTTGTGTTTGCCGTGCTCCAGTGCTAACATGTAAACTTCCTGCACACATGGGGTCACGTGCACCGCTGCAGCCAATGACTAGACTAAGCGGTGACTTGTCATTGGCTACAGTTGCACATGTGATCCATGTCCAAGAAGTAAGGTAAGTATGTTTCCCTCCACAGGTCATTCAGGTGGAGATGGGGGCAAACAGTGTTAAAAATCTGGAGCACCCCTCTGAGGAAATACATATTTTCATCATCTGTAATTGCAGCCATACACATTACATCAGTATCAGACAAATAAAGAAACAAATTAACCTGTCATTAACATGCATGCTTCACTATCACAAAATGATTTCCATACATGTCATTGGGGGACTGTCAGAAGGCTCCTATAAACTTTAGATAATTAAAACTAGTGGGTTTGGTTTTATGAAGGTTCTCATTTTATGCAAACATAGATTTTGAGCAGCAGGAGGACAAAGTATATTAGAAAGTTTTCACTAAACAGAAGGTTTATTTTGTAGCATCAAAACTAGGGTTGAACGAACCCGAACTGTAAAGTTCGGGTTCGTACCGAACTTTAGGATTTTTTGACCCTGGACCTCAACATTTCAGTAAAAGTTTGGGTTTGAGATTGGTGTTCGGCGATTTAATGGCGCTTTTTGAAAGGCTGCAGGGCAGCCAATAAACAAGCGTTTAACTCGTATGCCCTTAGAAGCCATCATAGCCATGCCTACTAATGGCATGGCTGTGATTGGCCAGTGCAGCATGTGACCCAGCCTCTATATAAGCTGGAGTCACGTAGCGCCGCACGTCACTCTGCTCTTACTAGTGTAGGTATAGGATGCTGCTGCTGTGAGGGAGAGAATAGGAAAGAATCTATCTGATATCAGAACTCGTTAACTCGTTGTTAACTCGTTGTTTTTTGTTGGTGCACTGCAACATTTTTGTACATATACCCATTTTTTAAGTGCACTTGCACTGCATATGTGCCAGGGGAAGGGAAAATAATATAGGTAATCAGTCTGAGTTCAGGAACCCAGGGGGTGACAGTCACATTTTTTTCTGTAAAGTACCCCTGTGCTGCATATGTGAGTGTAATCAATTCAGTAAATCCATCTTCCGTTAGATTCTGGGGGCACAAATTAATAATTTTTTTTTGCTAAAAATTACATTTGAGCCCTGCACTGCAAATCTGATGGTGAAATATAATCAGTGAATACAAATGGGACATTGTGGGTCAAAAAAACACTTTTTTTTGGCCATAAAGTACCTTTGCGGCCTGCACTGCAAATCTGATAGTGAAATAACATCAGTAAATCCATGTGTTTCACTGCGGGTGAAAAAATCATATTCTTTTTTCCATAAAGTACCTTTGTGGCCTGCGCTTTATTTCTGACTGTCCAATACAACCATTAAATGCTGCTGTTATATTTTTGTTTGAAAAAAAAACACCCATTTTGTGCTAGATACTACATTTGCGGCCTTCGGTGCATTTCTGACAGTCCAATAAGCCGTTAAATACTGCTGTTATATTGTGGTTTGAAAAAAAAACACCCTTTTTGTGCTAGATACTACATTTGAGGCCTTTGCTGCATTTCTGACAGTCCAATACAACCGTTAAATACTGCTGTTATATTTTTGTATAAAAAAAAAACCATTTTGTGCTAGATACTACATTTGAGGTCTGCGCTGCATTTCTGACAGTCCAATAAATCCAGTCAATCGTGCTCTTACATTGTTGGTTGACAAATTCACATTTTTTGTGACCGTGAAGTAATTGTATTAAATTCGCCAGTCACACTGTTGTGTGACCTTAAGTAATTTTTTCTCTTTATGACACCGGCACAGCCTTACTGTCAGTGAACTTAATTGTTGACTATTGGCGGTTACATTGTCGCCTGACATAAATTATCTGTTAGTTTGGTGGGTGAACGCAAAGAATGAGGAGAGCGTCAAATAAGGGACTTGGCCCTGGTCGTGGTGCTGCTGGTGTTGGTGGAGATCCTGTTGCAGGAAAAGGACGTGGTCGATCTGTGCCAGCTACACGCACAAGTGAAACACCTTTCTCAGGTGCGAGTAGGTGACAGAACCTTCAGCGTTATTTGGTAGGGCCGAATGCGGCTCTACGAATGGTGAGGCCAGAACAAGTACAGGCGATAGTAGATTGGGTGGCTGACAGTGCCTCCAGTTCCTTCACATTGTCTCCCACCCAGTCTCCTGCTGAAAGATGAGAGTTGGCACCTGCAGCCCTTGGCCATCAGTCTTTCACCTCAACCCCTTGCAAATCAGCCAAGCAGTCTGAGCCCCAAGTCATGCAGCAGTCTCTTATGATTTTTGATAACTCTGCTAGCAGGGTTTCCCAGGGCCATCCACATAGCTCTGCCTCAGAAGTGGAAGAGATTGAGTGCACCAATGCCCAACCACTTATGTTTCAAGATGAGTACATGGGAGGACCACCGCAGCATGTCTTGGATGATGACAAAACACAGGTGCCAACTGCTGTGGCTTTCTGCAGTGTGCAGACCGACAAGGAGGGCAGGGGTGAAGACTGGGTGGAAGATGATGTGGAGGACAATGAGGTTCTCAACCCCACGTGGAATCAAGGTCATGCGAGTGACCTGTGTAGTTCAGAGAAAGAGGCGGTGGTCGCACAGAGCCACCAGCACAGCAGAAAAGGGAGCAGGGTGCAAAAGTGGCGGTCCCCTAGACAGTACGCCTGTTACTACCCACCGCACCAAGGGACCCAGCACACCAAAGCCAGCTCCAAGGAGTTTCCTGGCATGGCAGTCCTTCAGACAATGTGCTGACGGCAAGACACGAGTGGTTTACACGCTGTGCAATCAGAGCCTGAAGCGAGGCATAAACGTTCTAAACCTGAGCACAACCTGCATTACCAGGCATCTAAGTGCAAAGCACGAGCTGCAGTAGAGTAGACACCTCAAGAACCATGAAAGGTCTCTGGCTCATCCTGCTTCCTCTTCTGCTGCAGTCTCGGCCTCTTTATCCCCTTCTGGAGTGACAGTGGCACCTGCCACCCCGCAAACAGAGGATGTGCCAGCAACGCCACCACCTGGGTCACCAAGCATCTCCACATTGTCCCATGGAAGCGTTCAGCTGTCTATCTCCCAAACACTGGAGCTAAAGAGGAAATACCCCCCCTACCCACCCGTGATCCCTGGCCCTGAATGCCAGCATTTCAAATTTTCTGGCCTTTGAAATGCTGTCATTCCGTCTGGTAGAGAAAGAGTTTTAAAAACCATATGGCAGTGGCTGTCCCACAGTACATTGTACTCAGCCGCCACTACTTTTCCCTTCTCTGCACAACCAAGTGGGGGACAAAATCAGGTGTGCACTGCGCAACGCCATATGTGGCAAGTTCCACCCAATTACGGATACGTGGACCAGTAAGCACGGTCAGGGATGTTATATCTCCCTAACAGCACACTAGGTAAATGCAGTGGGGCTGGCCCTGAGGCAGATAGCAGTTTGGCGCATGTCTTTACACCACCGAGGATTGCAGGGCATTTCTCTTTGCCTCCTGTTGCTTCCTCCTCCTACTCTGCTTCCTCATCCTCTACCGCCTCCTCATCCGGTCAGCGTAACACCTCCACCACCAACTTCAGCACAGCCAGGGGTAAACGACAGCAGGCAGTTTTAAAACGTATTTGTTTGGGGGATAAACCCCACACCATGCAGGAGCTGTGGACGGGCATGGAACAACAGACCGATGAGTGGTTGGTGCCAGTGAGCCTCAAGCCCGGCCTGGTGGTATGTGACAATGGGCGAAATCTCGTAGCAGCTCTGGGCCTAGCCAGTTTGACCCACATCCCTTGCCTGGCGCATGTGCTGAATTTGGTGGTGCAAAAATTCCTGAAAAATTACCCCAATATGTCAGAGCTGCTGCAGAAAGTGCGGGCCGTCTGTGCGCGCTTTCGGCGTTCTCACCCAGCTGCTGCTCGCCTGTCAGTGCTGCAGCGTAACTTCGGCCTTCCTGCTAACCCCTCATATGCGACGTTCCCACAAGGTGGAACTCCACCTTGCACATGCTGGCCAGACTGTGCGAGCAGCAGCAGGCGATAGTGGAGTTTCAGCTGCAGCACGCACAGGTGAGTTGATCTGTGGAACAGCACCACTTTACCACCAATGAGTGGGCCTCCATGTGAGACCTGTGTGCCTTGTTGCGCTATTTCGAGTACTCCACCAACATGGCCAGTGCCAATGACGCCATTCTCAGCGTTACTATCCCACTTCTATGCCTCCTTGAAAAAACGCTTCGGGCGATGATGGAAGAGGATGTGGCACAGGAGGAGGAGGAAGAGGGATCATTTACAAGGGTTTCAGGCCCGTCATTCAATAGTGGCTCCGAGGGTGGGTTCCTGCAACAACATACGCTGGGTACACAATTGTCCAGCCAGGGCAAAGTTCTGGAGGATGACTAGGTGGAGGATGAGGATGAGGATGAGGAGATGGAGGAGGAAGAGGAAGAGGTCACCAACACAGCTGGGGCACCGCAATCACCTCAGAAGGCAGGATTAGCATGGCCGAAATGTGGAAAAGCTTTGTCAGCTTGCCACAACTAGCACCACCAGCTGATATGGAACGTCTTAGCAGGAGGCAGCATTTCAGCAACATAGTGGAGCAGTATGTGTGCACACGCCTACACGTACTGACTGATGGGTCTGCCCCCTTCAACTTCTGGGTCTCCAAATTGGGCACATGGCCTGAGCTTGCCCTTTATGCCTTGGAGGTGCTGTCCTGCCCTGCAGCTAGTGTATTGGCTGAACGTCTGTTTAGCACGGCAGGGGGCGTTATCACAGACAAGCGCAGCCGCCTGTCCACAGCCAATTTGGACAAGCTCACGTTCATTAAAATGAACCAGGCAGGGATCCCACAGGACTTGTCCGTACCTTGTGCAGAATAGACATGTATACCAGCCTCACCCAGCCATTGTTATACTCTAGCGCACTTTCTCATTGTTTTATTTTTTAGATTTCCCAATGTTTTGGGGTCTACCCTAATTTAAACAACAACAAAAATAAAAATAAAATACCAGGGTTGGCTACCTCCTCCTCCTCCACCGCTGCTTCCATTAACACCGCCACGTCCACAGTCTCCTCACCTCCTACTCCATATGGATCTCCACCTCCTAGATTAAGATTATTCTTTTTTATTTTTACGTATTTTATGTTATTTTCAGTCATTTCACTAATTCGTCTTTTACATTGTTGTGTGACATTCCCAAAGTTTTGGCTATGATATACCCCTGCTCTACATTGTGGACAGGAAATACATTTCACTATTTCGTCTGTTACATTGGTGGGTGACATTCACCAATTTTTGGATGAGATATACCCATGCTCTACATAGTGGACAGGGAAATACATTTCACTAATTCGTCTGTTACATTGGTGGGTGACATTCACCAATTTTTGGCTGTGATATACCCCTGCTCTACATTGTGGACAGGAAAATACATTTCACTATTCGTCTGTTACATTGTTGGGTGACATTCACCAATTTTTGGCTGTGATATACCCCTCCTCTACCTAGTGGACAGGGAGATACATTTTACTAATTCGTCTGTTGCATTGTTGGGTGACATTCACCAATTTTTGGCTGTGATATACCCCTGCTTTACATTGTGGGCAGGAAAATACATTTCACTAATTTGTATGTTACATTGTTGGGTGATATTCACTAATTTTTGGCTGTGGTATACCCCTCCTCTACATAGGGGACAGGGAAATAAATTTCACAAATGCGTCTGTTACACTGTTGGGTGACAAATTCTCATCTTTTGCGCTAGAAAGTACATTTGCGGCCTACACTGCATTTAGGACAGTACGAATGGTGAACCAGGCATGGATCTCACAGGACTTGTCCGTACCTTGTGCAGAATAGACATGTATACCGGCCTCACCCAGCCATTGTTATACTCCAGCGCACTTTCTCATTGTTTTATTTTTTTATATTTCCCAATGTTTTGGGGTCTACCCTAATTTAAACAACAAAAATAAATAAAAAATAAATACCAGGGTTAGCTACCTCCTCCTCCTACACCGCCGCTTCCATCGCCTCCTCAACCTCCTACTCCATATGGATCTCCACCTCCTAGATTAAGATTATTATTTTTTATTTGTACGTATTTTATGTTATTTTCAGTCATTTCACTAATTCGTCTGTTACATTGTTGTGTGACATTTCGAAAGTTTTGGTTGTGATATACCCCTGCTCTACATAGTGGACAGGGAAATACATGTCACTAAATCGTCTGTTACATTGTTGGGTAACATTCGCCAATTTTTGGCTATGGTATACCCCTGCTCTACATAGCGGACAGGGAAATAAATTTCACAAATGCGTCTGTTACATTGTTGGGTGACAAATTCTCATCTTTTGCGCTAGAAAGTACATTTGCGGCCTACACTGCATTTAGGACAGTATGAATGGTGAGGCCAGAACAAGTACATGCGATACTAGATTGGCTGGCTGACAGTGCCTTCAGTTCCTTCACATTGTCTCCCACCCAGTCCCCTACTGAAAGATCAGAGTTGGCACCTACAGACCATGGCCATCTGTCTTTTAACTCACCCCCCTGCAAATCAGGCAAGCAGTCTGAGCCCCAAGTCATGCAGCAGTCTCTTATGCTTTTTGATGAATCTGATGGCAGGGTTTTCGTGGGCCATCCACATAGCGAGAAGTGGAAGAGATTGAGTGCACTGATGCCCAACCACTTATGTTTAAGAATGAGGACATGGGAAGACCACCGCAGCTTGTCTCTGATGTTGACGAAACATAGGTGCCAACTGCTGCGGCTTTATGCAGTCTGCAGACTGACAAGGAGGGCAGGGGTAAAGATTGGGTGGAAGATGATGTGGAGGATGATGAGGTACTAGACCCCACATGGAATCAAGGTCATGTGAGTGACGTGTGCAGTTTGGAGGAAGAGGCGGTGGTCGCACAGAGGCAATAGCACAGCAAAAGAGGGAGCAGGGTGCAAAAGCGTCTGTTACATTCTTGGGTGACATTTTACAATTTTTATCATGAATAAACCCCTGCTCTGCATAGGTGACAGGGACCTAAATTTCTAAAAATCGTCTGTTACATTCTAATGTGACATTTTACCATTTTTGCCGTATACAAACCAATGCTCTGCATAGGTGACAGGGACCTAATTTTTGTAAAATCATCTGTTCCATTGGTGGGTGACATGAACCCAGTTTTGCCGTGAATAAACCCCTGCTCTGCATAGTTGACAGGGACCGAAATTTTAAAAAATCGTCTGTTCCATTGGTGGGTGACATTAACCCATTTTTGCCATTGAAAAAGCCTTGCTCTGTATAGGTGACAGGGACTTAAATTTCTAAAATTCATCTTTAACCGCCTCCGGACCGCCTAACGCAGGATCGCGTTCCGGAGGCAGCAGTCTCAGGCAGAGTCACGCATATTCGCGTCATCTCGCGAGCCGCGAGATTTCCTGTGAACGCGCGCACACAGGGGCGCGCGTTCACAGGAACTGCAGGTAAGCGAGTGGATCTACAGCCTGCCAGCGGCGATCGTTTGCTGGCAGGCTGTAGATGCGATTTTTTTAACCCCTAACAGGTATATTAGATGCTGTTTTGATAACCGCGTCTAATATACCTGCTACCTGGTCCTCTGGTGGTCCCTTTTGCTTGGATCGACCACCAGAGGACACAGGCAGCTCTGTAATAAGTAGCACCAAGCACCACTACACTACACCCCCCCTCACTTATTAAGCCCTTATTAACCCCTGATCACCCCATATAGACTCCCTGATCACCCCCCTGTCTTTGATCACTCCCCTGGCATTGATCACCCCCCTGTAAGGCTTCATTTAGACATCCGTATGTGTTTTAAGGATCCACGGATCGGATCCGCAAAACACATACGGACGTCTAAATGGAGCCTTACAGGGGGGTGATCACCCCATATAGACTCCCTGATCACCCCCCTGTCATTGATCACCCCCCTGTAAGGCTCCATTCAGACGTCCGTATGTGTTTTACGGATCCACGGATCGGATCCGCAAAACACATACGGACGTCTGAATGGAGCCTTACAGGGGGTGATCACCCCATATAGACTCCCTGATCACCCCCCTGTCATTGATCACCCCCCTGTCATTGATCACCCCCCTGTAAGGCTCCATTCAGACGTCCGTATGCGTTTTGCGGATCCGATCCATCTATCAGTGGATCCGTAAAACACATACGGACGTCTGAATGGAGCCTTACAGGGGGGTGATCACCCCATATAGACTCCCTGATCACCCCCCTGTCATTGATCACCCCCCTGTAAGGCTCCATTCAGACGTCCGTATGTGTTTTACGGATCCACGGATTCATGGATCGGATCCGCAAATTCATCTTTAACCGCCTCCGGACCGCCTAACGCAAGATCGCGCTCCGGAGGCGGCAGTCTCAGGCCGAGTCACGCATATACGCGTCATCTCGCGAGTTGCGAGATTTCCTGTGAACGCGCGCACACAGGGGCGCGCGTTCATAGGAACTGCAGGTAAGCGAGTGGATCTACAGCCTGACAGCGGCGATCGTTTGCTGGCAGGCTGTAGATGCGATTTTTTTAACCCCTAACAGGTATATTAGATGCTGTTTTGATAACCGCGTCTAATATACCTGCTACCTGGTCCTCTGGTGGTCCCTTTTGCTTGGATCGACCACCAGAGGACACAGGCAGCTCTGTAATAAGTAGCACCAAGCACCACTACACTACACCCCCCCTCACTTATTAAGCCCTTATTAACCCCTGATCACCCCATATAGACTCCCTGATCACCCCCCTGTCTTTGATCACTCCCCTGGCATTGATCACCCCCCTGTAAGGCTTCATTTAGACATCCGTATGTGTTTTAAGGATCCACGGATCGGATCCGCAAAACACATACGGACGTCTAAATGGAGCCTTACAGGGGGGTGATCACCCCATATAGACTCCCTGATCACCCCCCTGTCATTGATCACCCCCCTGTAAGGCTCCATTCAGACGTCCGTATGTGTTTTACGGATCCACGGATCGGATCCGCAAAACACATACGGACGTCTGAATGGAGCCTTACAGGGGGTGATCACCCCATATAGACTCCCTGATCACCCCCCTGTCATTGATCACCCCCCTGTCATTGATCACCCCCCTGTCATTGATCACCCCCCTGTAAGGCTCCATTCAGACGTCCGTATGCGTTTTGCGGATCCGATCCATGGATCCGTGGATCCGTAAAACACATACGGACGTCTGAATGGAGCCTTACAGGGGGGTGATCACCCCATATAGACTCCCTGATCACCCCCCTGTCATTGATCACCCCCCTGTAAGGCTCCATTCAGACGTCCGTATGTGTTTTACGGATCCACGGATTCATGGATCGGATCCGCAAATTCATCTTTAACCGCCTCCGGACCGCCTAACGCAAGATCGCGCTCCGGAGGCGGCAGTCTCAGGCCGAGTCACGCATATACGCGTCATCTCGCGAGTTGCGAGATTTCCTGTGAACGCGCGCACACAGGGGCGCGCGTTCATAGGAACTGCAGGTAAGCGAGTGGATCTACAGCCTGACAGCGGCGATCGTTTGCTGGCAGGCTGTAGATGCGATTTTTTTAACCCCTAACAGGTATATTAGACGCTGTTTTGATAACAGTGTCTAATATACCTGCTACCTGGTCCTCTGGTGGTCCCTTTTGCTTGGATCGACCACCAGAGGACACAGGCAGCTCTGTAATAAGTAGCACCAAGCACCACTACACTACACCCCCCCCTGTCACTTATTAACCCCTAATCACCCTATATAGACTCCCTGATCACCCCCTGTCATTGATCACCCCCCTGTAAGGCTCCATTCAGATGTCCGTATGTGTTTTACGGATCCACGGATCCATGGATCGGATCCGCAAAACACATACGGACGTCTGAATGGAGCCTTACAGGGGGGTGATCACCCCATGAAGACTCCCTGATCACCCCCCTGTCATTGATCACCCCCCTGTAAGGCTCCATTCAGATGTCCGTATATGTTTTGCGGATCCGATCCGTGGATCCGTAAAACACATACGGACGTCTGAATGGAGCCTTACAGGGGGGTGATCAATGACAGGGGGTGATCACCCCATATAGACTCCCTGATCACCCCCTGTCATTGATCACCCCCCTGTAAGGCTCCATTCAGACGTCCGTATGTGTTTTACGGATCCACGGATCGGATCCGCAAAACACATACGGACGTCTGAATGGAGCCTTACAGGGGGGTGATGACAGGGGGGTTATCACCCCATATAGACTCCCTGATTACCCCCTGTCATTGATCACCCCCCTGTAAGGCTCCATTAAGACGTCCGTATGTGTTTTACGGATCCATGGATTGGATCCGAAAAACACATACGGACGTCTGAATGAGCCTTACAGGGGGGTGATCAATGACAGGGGGGTGATCACCCCATATAGACTCCCTGATCACCCCCCTGTCATTGATCACCCCCCTGTCAATGATCACCCCCCTGTAAGGCTCCATTCAGACATTTTTTTGGCACAAGTTAGTGGAAATTGTTTTTTTTTTTTTTTTTTTTACAAAGTCTCATATTCCACTAACTTGTGACAAAAAATAAAATCTCACATGAACTCACCATACCCCTCACGGAATCCAAATGCGTAAATCTTTTTAGACATTTATATTCCAGACTTCTTCTCACGCTTTAGGGCCCCTAAAATGCCAGTGCAGTATAAATACCCCACATGTGACCCCATTTTGGAAAAAAGACACCCCAAGGTATTCGCTGAGGGGCATATTGAGTCCATGAAAGATTGAACTTTTTGTCCCAAGTTAGCTGAAAGGGAGACTTTGTGAGAAAAAAAAAATAATCAATTTCCGCTAACTTGTGCCAAAAAAAAATAATCTTCTATGAACTTGCCATGCCCCTCATTGAATACCTTGGGGTGTCTTCTTTCCAAAATGGGGTCACATGTGGGGTATTTATACTGCCCTGGCATTTTAGGGGCCCTAAAGCGTGAGAAGAAGTCTGGAATCCAAATGTCTAAAAATGCCCTCCTAAAATGAATTTGGGCCCCTTTGCGCATCTAGGCTGCAAAAAAGTGTCACACAAGTGGTATCTCCGTACTCAGGAGAAGTTGGGCAATGTTTTTTGGGGTGTCATTTTACATATACCCATGCTGGGTGAGATAAATATCTCGGTCAAATGCCAACTTTGTATAAAAAATGGAAAAAAGTTGTCTTTTGCCGAGATATTTCTCTCACCCAGCATGGGTATATGTAAAAAGACACCCCAAAACACATTGCCCTACTTCTTATGAGTACGGCGATACCACATGTGTGACACTTTTTTGCAGCCTAGGTGGGCAAGGGGCCCACATTCCAAAGAGCACCTTTCTGATTTCACAGGGCATTTTTTACACATTTTGATTTCAAACTACTTCTAACGCATTAGGGCCCCTAAAATGCCAGGGCAGTATAACTACCCCACAAGTGACCATATTTTGGAAAGAAGACACCCCAAGGTATTCCGTGAGGGGCATGGAGAGTTCCTAGAATTTTTTATTTTTTGTCACAAGTTAGCGGAAAATGATGATTTTATTTTATTTATTTTTTTCTTACAAAGTCTCATATTTCACTAACTTGTCACAAAAAATAAAATTTTCCATGAACTCACTATGCCCATCACGAAATAACTTGGGGTGTCTTCTTTCCAAAATGGGGTCATTTGTGGGGTAGTTATACTGCCCTGGCATTTTAGGGGCCCTAATGTGTGAGAAGTAGTTTGAAATCAAAATATGTAAGAAATGCCCTGTGAAATCCGAAAGGTGCTCTTTGGAATGTGGGCCCATTTGCCCACCTAGCCTGCAAAAAAGTGTCACACATCTGGTATCGCTGTACTCAGAAGAAGTAGGGCAATGTGTTTTGGGGTGTCTTTTTACATATACCCCTGCTGGGTGAGAGAAAAATCTCGGCAAAAGACAACTTTTCCCTTTTTTTTTTATACAAAATTGGCATTTGACCGAGATAGTTATCTCACCCAGCATGTGTATATGTAAAATGACACCCCAAAACACATTACCCAACTTCTGAGTACGGCGATACCACATGTGTGACACTTTTTTGCAGCCTAGGTGGGCAAAGGGGCCCACATTCCAAGGAGCACCTTTAGGATTTCACAGGGCATTTTTTACACATTTTGATTTCAAACTACTTCCTACACATTAGGGCCCCTAAAATGCCAGGGCAGTATAATTACCCCACAAGTGACCCCATTTTGGAAAGAAGACACCCCAAGGTATTTCTTGATGGGCATAGTGAGTTCATGGAAGTTTTTATTTTTTGTCACAAGTTAGTGGAATATGAGACTTTGTAAGAAAAAAGAAAAATAAAAAATCATCATTTTCCGCTAACTTGTGACAAAAAATAAAAAGTTCTATGAACTCACTATGCCCATCAGCGAATACCTTAGGGTGTCTACTTTCCGAAATGGGGTTATTCTACTGTCTGGGCATTGTAGAACCTCAGGAAACATGACAGGTGCTCAGAAAGTCAGAGCTGCTTCAAAAAGCGGAAATTCACATTTTTGTACCATAGTTTGTAAACGCCATAACTTATACCCAAACCATTTTTTTCTTACCCAAACAATTTTTTTTTATCAAAGACATGTAGAAAAATAAATTTAGAGAAAAATTTATATATAGATGTCGTTTTTTAAAAAAAAAATTACAACTGAAAAATTTCATTTTTTTGCAAAAATTTCATTAAGTTTCGATTAATAACAAAAAAAGTAAAAATGTCAGCAGCAATGAAATACCGCCAAATTAAAGCTCTATTAGTGAGAAGAAAAGGAGGTAAAATTCATTTGGGTGGTAAGTTGCATGACTGAGCAATAAACGGTGAAAGTAGTGTAGTGCAGAAGTGTAAAAAGTGGCCTGGTCATTAAGGGTGTTTAAGCTAGGGGAGCTGAGGTGGTTAATTGATGTGCGCCTCCACCTTTCATTCGATTCTTCCGCTTTAATAACTTGTCCCACATTTCCACCAGATCACATTTCTGCCATTGATCTACCTTGGATGTGGTAGCCATTTCTCACACTCCCTCTCCGGCATGGAACCCTAATTCCCCGTTACCCGTGATCACCAGGGTCGGCGCATAAAAGAACATCGAAAGTTGATAGAGAAGATATCCAATTGGATCGTGGACGTCAGGGGGCCGTGCGCTCAGGCAGAAGTTATCTAGTGTCAACAAAGCGGCAGCAGGACCTCTCCTGTATAACGTTTCCTAATCCAAAATACCGCAGTGACATTCCCTTAGATTTTTTTTATTACTCATTCCAATAACAGGGCATCTTAAGAGTCCTGTATTGTTATTTGTCCTCACTACCTCCCCGAGTCGGGAGTGGGTGATTGCCACGCGCCCCCTCCTTTACTTGGATGCTTCTCCTTCAATAACTTGTCCCACATTTCCGCCCGATCACATTTCAGCCATTGACCTTCCTTGGATGTGGTATCCCTTTCTCATGCTCCCTCTCCGGCATGGAACCCTGATTCCCCGTTTCCCATGATCACCATGGTAGGCGCATAAAAGAACATCGAAGGTTGATAGAGAAGATATCCAATTGGATCAAGGACGTCACGGGGACGTGCGACATGGTGGAGCAGTATGTGTGCACACGCCTACACGTACTGACTGATGGGTCTGCCCCCTTCAACTTCTGGGTCTCCAAATTGGGCACATGGCCTGAGCTTGCCCTTTACGCCTTGGAGGTGCTGTCCTGCCCTGCAGCTAGTGTATTGTCTGAATGTTTGTTTAGCACGGCAGGAGGGGGTTATCACCGCCACATCCACCGCCTCCTCAACCTCCTACTCCATATGGACCTCCTACTCCTAGATCAAGATTATTTAAAATTTTTACGTATTTTATGTTATTTTAAGTCATTTCCCTATCCACATTTGTTTGCAGAGCACTTGCCATACTCTTATCCACATGTTGCTGCCTTTTGCAGCCCTCTAGCCCTTTCCATGACTTTTTTAGAGCCATTTTAGTGCTCTAAAGTTCGGGTCCCCATTGACTTCAATGGGGTTCGGGTTCGGGGTCAAGTTCGGGTCCCGAACTCGAACATTTTTGTGAAGTTCGGCGGAACCCATCCAACCCGAACATCCAGGTGTCCGTTCAACTCTAATCACTACATCTAAAAGGAAACATGAAGCAATTTATCAATTAGTCTTCATTAAAATTGTCCTATAGTTTTGTGCCTGCAGCTCCTATTCTGACATATTCATCTTTCCAACACAAACTACAAAATTACAAATTCTCAATACAAACTACAAAAACTGATTCTACCTCTTTTTGTCCCCTAGTTTGTTAAAGGGGTTGTCTTACTGCAGTAAGTGGCAATTATCATGTAGACAAAGTTAATACAAGGCACTTACTAATGTATTGTGATTGTCCATATTGCCTCACTTGCTGTCTTGATTCATTTTTACATTGTATTATACACTGCTGGTTTCCAGGGTGTTACGGCCACTGCTGCAGCACAGATACAAAGTGGCTTGGACAGGAGCTGCTGCACATGCATGCCTATATGCCCTCCCACAGTCCCAGCCACCAGAGAGGCCATCGCTTTTTCCTATAGTGTGCAAAAATGGTCACCGCTGTTGGATTGCAGAGTGGCCATAATCCCTGGATATAAGCAGTGTATAATGTGATGGAAAAATGAATCAAGCCAGCAAAGGAGGCAATATGGAGAATCTCAATATAAGTGCCTTTTATTAATGAGGTTTTATGTCTTTTTCTTACTAATGATAATAATAATAATTATGATAATGATGATAATAATAATTAGTGGCTGTTACGGAGACATGGTTTAATGAAAGAAATGACTGGGACATAACCATACCAGGGTACTCTTTATACAGAAGAGACAGAGAAGGCAAGAAAGGAGGAGGAGTGGCCCTGTATGTGAAAGATAGCATTAAATCTAACCTAATACAAGTTGGTGAGGCCAACATAGAGTCAGTTTGGGTTACGTTGCAGTTTGCTAACCATGCAGTAACTCGTGTAGGTGTGATATATAGACCACCTGGTCAAATTAAGGAACTAGATGATCTACTAGTTGAAGAAATAGCTAAAATGACAATGAAAGGAGAAGTTGTCATTATGGGAGATTTCAATCTTCCAGATATAAACTGGAAAACCAAAATAGCAAGTTCTACCAGGAGTACAGATATTCTAAATTCCCTACTGGGGTTATCTCTACAACAAGTGGTTGAGGAGCCAACCCGGAGGGAGGCCATTTTGGATTTGGTATTTACAAATGGGGATTCAGTATATGATGTCATTGTAGGCGAAACCTTGGGATCTAGTGATCACCAGTCAGTGTGGTTTAATATAAGAACTGTGAAAGAGTCCCACCACACAAAAACAAAAGTTTTAGATTTTAGAAAAACAGACTTTTCAAAAATGAAATTAGTCATAAATGAGTCCTTATCAGACTGGAACGGATTACATGGAGTCCAGGAGAAATGGGACTACTTAAAAGGTGCATTATTGAAGGCAACAGAAAATTGCATTAGACTTGTCAGTAAAAGCAAAAAAAGGAAGAGACCACTGTGGTACTCAGCAGAAGTGGCCCAAATCACTAAAAATAAAAAGCTAGCATTTTGTAATTATAAAAAAAAACAGAGCAATGAAGATAAGGAAATCTACAAGATTAGGCAGAGAGAGGCCAAGCAAGTTATAAGAACTTCTAAAGCGCAGGCAGAAGAAAAACTAGTTCAGTCTATGAAAAAAGGGGATAAGACATTCTTCAGATATATAAATGAAAAAAGGAAATTAAAACAAGGAATAACTAAATTAAAAACAAAGGACGGAAGGTATGTAGAAGAGAATAAAGGGCTAGCCGACTGCCTTAATGAATACTTCTGTTCAGTTTTTACAAAAGAAAAAGGAGAAGGACCCCCACTAGAAAGGATGACTAATAAATCGTTTGATGCATGTATCTTTACAGAGGAAGATGTTCTAAGTTTGCTGTCTAAGGTGAAGACAAATAAGTCACAGGGGCCTGATGAGATACACCCAAAATTATTAAAAGAGCTTAGTGGTGAGCTGGCAAAACCGTTAACAGATTTATTTAACCAATCATTAGTAACAGGAGTCGTCCCGGAAGATTGGAAATTGGCAAATGTCGTGCCCATTCACAAGAAAGGTAGTAGGGAGGAATCGAGCAACTATAGACCAGTGAGTCTGACATCAATAGTAGGCAAATTAATGGAAACCCTATTAAAGGATAGGATTGTGGAACATCTAAAATCCCATGGATTGCAAGATGAAAAACAACATGGGTTTACTTCAGGGAGATCATGTCAAACAAATCTTATAGATTTTTTTGACTGGGTGAATAAAATAATAGACGGTGGAGGTGCAGTAGACATCGCATATCTAGATTTTAGTAAGGCTTTTGACACTGTCCCACATAGAAGACTTATCAATAAACTGCAGTCATTGAGCATGGACTCCCATATTGTTGAGTGGATTAGGCAGTGGCTGAGTGACAGACAACAGAGGGTTGTAGTCAATGGAGAACATTCAAAACAAGGTCATGTTACCAGTGGGGTTCCACAGGGATCTGTACTGTGACCAATTTTGTTTAATATCTTCATAAGTGATATTGCAAAAGGCCTTGATGGTAAGGTTTGTCTTTTTGCTGATGACACAAAGATATGTAACAGGGTTGATGTTCCTGGACGGAAACGCCAAATGGAAAAGGATTTAGGAAAACTAGAAGAATGGTCAGAACTCTGGCAACTGAAATTTAATGTGGATAAGTGCAAGATAATGCACCTGGGGCGTAAAAACCCAAGGGCAGAATATAGAATATTTGACACAGTCCTGACCTCAGTATCTGAGGAAAGGGATTTAGGAGTAATTATTTCAGAAGACTTAAAGGTGGGAAGACAATGTAATAGAGCAGCACGAAATGCCAGCAGAATGCTTGGATGTATAGGGAGAGGTATAAGCAGTAGAAAGAGTGAAGTGCTTATGCCGCTGTACAGAACACTGGTGAGACCTCACTTGGAGTATTGTGCGCAGTACTGGAGGCCATATCTCCAGAAGGATATAGATACTCTAGAGAGAGTTCAGAGAAGAGCTACTAAACTAGTACATGGATTGCAGGATAAAACTTACCAGGAAAGGTTAAAGGACCTTAATATGTATAGCTTGGAAGAAAGAAGAGACAGAGGGGATATGATAGAAACTTTTAAATACATAAAGGGAATCAACTCGGTAAAGGAGGAGAGCATATTTAAAAGAAGAAAAACTACCACAAGAGGACACAGTTTTAAATTAGAGGGGCAAAGGTTTAAAAGTAATATAAGGAAGTATTACTTTACTGAGAGAGTAGTGGATGCATGGAATAGCCTTCCTGCAGAAGTGGTAGCTGCAAATACAGTGAAGGGGTTTAAGCATGCATGGGATAGGCATAAGGCTATCCTTCATATAAGATAGGGCCAGGGACTATTCATAGGATTCAGATATATTGGGCAGACTAGATGGGCCAAATGGTTCTTATCTGCCGACACATTCTATGTTTCTATGTTTCTATGTTTCTATGACCTATTCTCTGGCCATGTGCCCAATTTGGAGACCCAGAAATTGAAGGGGGCAGACCCATCAGTCAGTACGTGTAGGCATGTGCACACATACTGCTCCACCATGTTGCACGTCCCCATGACGTCCACAATCCAATTGGATATCGTCTCTATCAACTTTCGATGTTCTTTAATGTGCCTACGATGGTGATCACGGGTAACGGTGAATCAGGGTTCCATGCCAGAGAGGGAGCGTGAGAAAGGGATACCACATCCAAGGTAGGTCAATGTGGGACAAGCTATTGACGCAGAAGTTTCCAAGTAAAGGAAGGGGAGCGCATCAATTACTCACTCCCGACTTGGGGAGGTAGTGACGACATAACAATACAGGACTCTTAAGATGCCCTCTTATTGGAATGAGTAATAAAAAATTAAAGGGAATGTCACTGCGGTATTAAAAATGCACTGCTGCCGCTTTGTTGACTCTAGATTACTTCTGCCTGATCGCACGTCCCCGTGACGTCCACGATCCAATTGGATATCTTCTCTATCAACTTTCGATGTTCTTTTATGCGCCTACCATGGTGATCACGTGTAACAGGGAATCAGGGTTCCATGCCGGAGAGGGAGCGTAAGAAAGAGATAGCACATCCAAATAGCTGAAATGTGATCGGGCGGAAATATGGGGCAAGTTATTAAAGCGGAAGAATCGCGTCAATTAAAGATGAATTTTAGAAATTTAAGTCCCTGTCACCTATGCAGAGCAGGGGTTTTTCAATGGCAAAAATGGGTTAATGTCACCCACCAATGGAACAGACCATTTTAAAAAAAAATTGGTCCCTGTCAACTATGCAGAGCAGGGGTTTATTCATGGCAAAACTGGGTTCATGTCACCCACCAATAGAAAAGATGATTTAACAAAAATTAGGTCCCTGTCACCTATGGAGAGCAGGGGTTTGTACACGGCAAAAATGGTAAAATGCCACCATAGAATGTAACAGACGATTTTTAGAAATTTAGATCAGTAGTAAGAGGGTATATGTTTCGTCAAACTGCAAAGTGACAGGTACCACGCCCCCTTTTATACAGATACCCCGCCCCTTTTATATTGCTTGATATTAAATTTATAGTGCTTGATATAAAATTTATACTGCTTGATATAAGCCTCCCAGACATCCTTCTCATATTATTGCTAATGCCCGGCAGTTTACAAATGAAGACAAAAGCCTACTGTAAGCAGGATGTTGAGGTTTGAGAGCTTCCTGACAGCTTACTACAGATTTTGACATTTACCACTCGATAAACCTGATATTTGTAAACAAACGGGTTAGTTCATCATACATCCTTCTATCTATTTATCAATTATCTTTCTATCTACCTATCTATAGTCTATCTATCCATCTGTTATCTATCAATCCATTGTATCCAGACAACTGTCTATCTATACATCTATCCATTTATCTATCTATCCAACTATTTATCTATCCAGCTATCTGTTATCTATCTATGTATCTATACATCCATAAACCCCATCTATCTAAATTCTATCTATCCTTCTATCTATTATCTATCTTTCTATCTATCTATCTATAGTTTATCTATCCATCTATCTGTTTTCTATCTATCTACTTATCTATAGTCTATCTATCTATCTATCTATCCATCTATCTATGTATCTATACAGCCATATACCCCATCTATCTAACATCTATCTATCAATTTATCTACCTATCTATTCTTCTATCTATCAATTATCTATCTTTCTATCTACCTATCTATAGTCTATCTTTCTATCTATCTAGCTATCTATCCATTTTATCCAGACAACTGTCTATGTATCTATCCAGCTATCTGTTATCTATCCATTTATCTATCTGTCTTTCTATCTATTTCTAACCATCTAGCTACTATAACATGGCTATCTATCAAACATCTATCTATTTACATTTCTATCTATCAAACATCTATTTATCTTTATATCTATCTAACTGGCTGTCTTTCTATCTTTCTTTCTATTTATTATCTATCTTTCTATCTATCTATCAATTTATCCATTTATCTATCTTTCTATCAATCTTTCTATCTATCCATCTATCTAACAATTTATCTTTTTTTTTCTCTAGCTACCACATATCTATTTATCTAATTATCTACCAATCTATTTTATCTATCTATTTATCTAGCTGCTAATATCTATCTAACGTCCAATCTTTCTATCTATTTTCCTATCAATCTATCCATTTATCTAACAATTTATCCATTTATCTATCTATCTATCTTTCTATCTATCTATTTCTAACCATCTAGCTACTATAACATGGCTATCAAACATCTATTTACCTTTCTATCAAACATCTATTTATCTTTCTATCTGGCTGTCTTTCTATCTTTCTATCTATTATCTATCTTTCTTTCTATCTATTATCTATCCATCTTTCTGTCTATTATCTATCTGTCTTTCTATCTATTTTATCTATTTATCTAGCTTCTAATATCTATCTAACGTCCAATCTTTCTATCTATTTTCCTATCTATCCGTTTATCTAACAATGTATCCATTTATCTATCTGTCTTTCTATCTTTCTATCTATTTCTAACCATCTAGCTATCAAAATGATCAATTTATCCGTATATCTATCTACCCCAATCTAACGTTTCAATAGATAAATATTTTATCTATCTACCTATCTAACAATTTAGCCATTTAGCTATCTATCTTTCTATCTATTTCTAACCATCTAGCTACTATAACATGGCTATCTATCAAACATCTATCTATCAAACATCTATTTATCTTTCTTTCTGTCTATCTAACTGGCTGTCTATTATCCATCTTTCTATCTTTTGATCCATTTATCTAACAATTTATCCATTTATCTGTCTTTCTATCAATTTTTCTATCTATCCAGCTATCTACGGTAACAATTTATCCATTTATCTAGCTATGATCAATTTATCCGTATATCTGTGCCAATATAGACAGACAAACCCCACCACTCTGTCAATACACACAGCAATGTTGCAAAGTTGTATTCATTTGAAATGTTTACACAATTCAAAATTTCAAAGTGTTGTACAATATGCTGTAAAAATGTCAAAATGATCAATTTATCTGTATATCTATCTTTCTATCCTTCTATCAATTTATTTATCTTTCTATCAAACATCTGTTTATCTTTCTATCTAACTGTATCTTTCCACTATCTATCACATATCTATTTATCTATCAATTTATCTATCTAGTTATCTATCTATTTACATATCTAGCTATCTACCTATTTATCTAACAATTTATCTAGACATCTATCTATCTATCAATTTATCTATGAACAATCTAACTATCTACCAATCTCTATTTTATCTATCTATCTATCTATTCTGTCTTTCTATCTATTATCTATCTTTCCATGATCTTTCTATCTATAGCATATCTATTTATCTATCTATCAATTTATCAATCAACAACCTATCTATACAACTATTTATCTAGCTTCCAACAGCTATCAATTTATCTATCTATTTATGCATATATCTATGTATACGTATATCTATTTATAAAGCTTCTAATATCTATCTAAGTTTATCTATTTATCTATGTATACACATATCTATGTATCAAGCTTCTAATATCTTTCTAACGACATATCTTTCTATCTAGCGATCTATCTACAACACGGCTATCTATCAAATATCTATTTATCTTTCTATCTTTCCACTATCTTTCTATCTATCACATATCTATTTATCTAACAATTTATCTATCAACAATCTAAATATCTGCCAATTTTTTTTTCTAGCTTGTAATATCTAACAGCCTATCTTTCTATATATATATATATTATAATATCAACTTATCTATTTAGCTGTCTTTCTATTATCTATCTTTCCATTATCTTTCTAGCACATATCTTTTTATCTATCAATTTATCTATCCATTTATCTTTATATCTATCTTGCTATTAAGCTGTCTATATATCTACCTATCTTTCCACTTTCTATCTATCCAGCTATCTAACAATTTAGCTAGCTATCTATCAAACTATCTATTTATCTAGTATCTATCAGGTTTATTTGAAGTACACAGTTTTCAAGAAGCTATTAAATCCCAGCAAGTTATTAAAAGCCTATGAAGCCATTAATAAAAGCGTATGAATCGCACAAATCTCTTAGAATCTTTAAAAGATCTGGCGATCATTTTGTACAAACACCTGCCAAGTTTACACGTCCACAATGTATAGTCAGCCACTATCGGTTGTTATGGAGTCGTTGAACTTTATTCAGAGCAGTGCAAAAATTTGGAATTAGAAAATACGCTGTAAAAATTGGTGCTGCTCGTGCATTAGGCTTTTAATAACTTGCTGGGATTTAATAGCTTCGGGAAAACTGTGTACTTCAAATAGATATATAGATATTTGATAGATAGAAAGATAGTGGAAAGATAGACGGTTAGATAGAAAGATAAATAGATGTTTGATAGAAAGATAAATAGATAGATTGATAGAAGGATAGAAAGATAGATATACGGATAAATTTATCATTTTGACATTTTTACAGCATATTGTACAACACTTTGAAATTTTGAATTGTGTGAACATTTCAAATGAATACAACTTTGCAACATTGCTGTGTGTATTGACAGAGTGGTGGGGTTTGTCTGTCTATATTGGCACAGATATACGGATAAATTGATCATAGATAGATAAATGGATAAATTGTTAGATAAATGGATCGATAGATAGATAGATAATAGATATAAAGAAAGATAGAAAGACAGCCAGTTAGATACATAGAAAGATAAATAGATGTTTGATAGATAGAAATGTAAACAGACAGATGTTTGTTAGATAGCCATGTTATAGTAGCTAGATGGTTAGAAATAGATAGAAAGATAAATTGATAAATTGTTCGATTGATAGGTAGATAGATAAAATATTTATCTATTGAAACGTTAGATTGGGGTAGATAGATATACGGATAAATTGATAATTTTAATAGCTAGATGGTTAGAAATAGATAGAAAGATAGAAAGACAGATAGATAAATGGATAGGAAAATAGATAGAAAGATTGGACGTTAGATAGATATTAGAAACTAGATAAATAGAT
This sequence comes from Bufo bufo, assembly GCF_905171765.1. Classification (NCBI taxonomy): domain Eukaryota; kingdom Metazoa; phylum Chordata; class Amphibia; order Anura; family Bufonidae; genus Bufo; species Bufo bufo. The sequence continues at coordinate 236,091,940 of NC_053393.1, forward strand.
AGATAAAATAGATAGAAAGACAGATAATAGATAGAAAGTTGGATAGATAATAGATAGAAAGAAAGATAGAAAGACAGCTAGTTAGATAGATCGAAAGATAAATAGATGTTTGATAGAACGGTAAATAGATGTTTGATAGATAGCCATGTTATAGTAGCTAGATGGTTAGAAATAGATAGAAAGATAGATAGATAAATGGATAAATTGTTAGATAAATGGATAGATTGATAGGAAAATAGATAGAAAGATTGGACGTTAGATAGATATTAGCAGCTAGATAAATAGATAGATAAAATAGATTGGTAGATAATTAGATATGTGGTAGCTAGACAAAAAAAATGGACAAATTGTTAGATAGATGGATAGATAGAAAGATTGATAGAAAGATAGATAAATGGATAAATTGTTAGATAAATGGATAGATAGATAGATAGATAGATAGAAAGACAGAAAGACAGCCAGTTAGATAGAAGGATAAATTTGTTAGATAGATGGATAGATAGATAGATAGATAGATAGATAGATAGATAGATAGAAAGATGTATAATAGATAGAAAGATAGAAAGACAGCCAGTTAGATAGAAAGATAAATAGATGTTTGATAGATAGAAATGTAAATAGATAGATGTTTGATAGATAGCCATGTTATAGTAGCTAGATGGTTAGAAATAGATAGAAAGATAGATAAATGGATAGATAACAGATAGCTAGATATATAGGGGTATATGGCTGTATAGATACATAGATAGATAAATGGAAAGATAGATAGATAATAGATACATGGAAAGATAGACTATAGATAGGTAGATAGAAAGATAGATAGATAATTGATAGATAGAAGGATAGATAGGTAGATAAATTGATAGATAGAATTTAGATAGATGGGGTATATGGCTGTATAGATACATAGATAGATAAATGGAAAGATAGATAGCTAGATAGATAGAAAGATAGACTATAGATAAGTAGATAAATAGAAAACAGATAGATGGATAGATAGACTATAGATAGGTAGACAGAAAGATAATTGATAAATAGATAGAAGGATGTATGATGATTGATGAACTAACCCGTTTGTTTACAAATATCAGGTTTAATCGAGGGGTAAATGTCAAAATCTGTAGTAAGCTGTCAGAAAGCTCTCAAACCTCAACATCCTGCTTACAGTAGGCTTTTGTCTTCATTTGTAAACTGCCGGACATTAGCAATAATCTGAGAAGGATGTCTGGGAGGCTAATATCAAGCACTATAAATTTAATATCAAGCACTATAAATTTAATATCAAGTAATATAAATTTTAATATCAAACACTATAAATTTTAATATCAAGCACTATAAATTTATTATCAAGCAATATAAATTTAATATCAAGCAATATAAATTTAATATCAAGAAATATAAAAGGGGAGGAGGTATCTGTATAAAAGGGGGCGTGGTACCTATCACTTTGCAGTTTGACGAAACATATACCCTATTACTACTTAGGTCCCTGTCACCTATGCAGAGCAGGGGTTTATTCATGGCAAAAATGGTAAAATGTCACCCAAGAATGTAACAGACGCTTTTGCACCCTGCTCCCTCTTTTGCTGTGCTGTTGCCTCTTTGCGATCACCGCCTCTTCCTCCAAACTGCACACCTCACTCGCATGACCTTGATTCCATGTGGGGTCTAGTACCTCATCATCCTCCACATCATCTTCCACTCAATCTTTACCCCTGCCCTCCTTGTCAGTCTGCAGACTGCATAAAGCCGCAGCAGTTGGCACCTATGTTTCGTCATCAGAGACGTGCTGCGGTGGTCTTCCCATGTCCTCATCCTGAAACATAAGTGGTTGGACATCAGTGCACTCAATCACTTCCACTTCTGGGGCAGGGCTATGTGGATGGCCCATGCAGCATGTAATCGCTCATGTGTGCCAGGCTGCCCAGAGGTAACGACAAGCTGTCCTCTGTGGAAGGTGTATCGTCGGTGTCCTCTGTATCCCCCCAGCCACGCACCAGTGATGGCCAAAAGCTGGTTTGGGTGCCACTCTGCTTGAACACTGTTCCTCCTCCTCCATCTCCTCCTCATCCTCCACCTCGTCATCCTGCAGAACTGTGCCCTGGCTGGACAATTGTGTACCTGGCGTATGTTGGTGCAGGAACCCACCCTCGGAGCCACTTGTGAATAACTGTCCTGAAACCTTTGTAAATGATCCTTCTTCCTCCTCCTCTTGTGCCACATCTTCTACCATCATCACCCAAAGCGGTTTTTTCAAGGAGGCATAGAAGTCGGATACTAACGCTGAGAACGGCGTCATCAGCACTGGCCATGTTGGTGGAGTACTCGAAACAGCGCAACAAGGCACACAGGTCTTGCATGTAGGCCCATTCATTGGTGGTGAAGTGGTGCTGTTCCGCAGAGCGACCCACCCGTGCGTGCTGCAGCTGAAACTCCACTATCGCCTGCTGCTGCTCGCACAGTCTGGCCAGCATGTGTAAGGTGGAGTTTCACCTTGTGGGAACGTCGCAAATGAGGTGGTGAGCGGGAAGGCTGAAGGCCGCACTTTCTGCAGCAGCTCTGACATATTGGGGTAATTTTTCAGGAATTTCTGCACCAGTCCCTTGGTGCGGTGGGCAGTAGCAGGCATACTGTCTAAGGGACGGCCGCTCCGCTTTTGCACCCTGTTCCCTCTTTTACTGTGCTGGTGGCTCTGTGCGATAACGGCCTCTTCCTCCGAACTACACAGGTCACTCGCATGACCTTGATTTCACATGGGGTCGAGGACCTCATCTTCCTCCACATCTTCCACCCAGTCTTCACCCCTGCCCTCCTTGTCGGTCTGCACACTGCAGAAAGCCACAGCAGTTGGCACCTGTGTTTCGTCATTATCCAAGATGTGCTGCGGTGGTCCTCCCATGTACTCATCCTAAAACATAAGTGGTCGGGCATCCGTGCACTCAATCTCTTCCACTTCTGGGGCAGGGCTATGTAGATGGCCCTGGGAAACACTGCTAGCAGAGTGATCAAAAAGCATAAGAGACTGCTGCATGACTTGGGTCTCAGACTGCTTGGCTGATTTGCAAGGGGGTGAGGTGAAAGACTGATGGCCATGGGCTGCAGTTGCCAACTCTGATCTTTCAGCAGGGGACTGGGTGGGAGACATTGTGAAGGAAGTGGAGGCACTGTCAGCCACCCAATCTATTATAACCTGTACTTGTTCTGGCCTCACCATTCGTAGAGCTGCATTCGGCCCTACCAAATAACGCTGAAGGTTCTGTCGCCTACTCGCACCTGAGGAAGGTGTTTCACTTGTGCGTGTAGCTGGCACAGATCGACCACATCCTCTCCCTGCAACAGGAGCTCCACCAACACCAGCAGCACCACGACCAGGGCCACATCTCTTATTTGACGCTCTCCTCATTCTTTTCGTTCAACCACCAAACTAACAGATGGTTTATGTCAGGCGACAATGTAACCGTCAATAGTCAACAATTAGGTTCAATGACAGTAAGTCTGTGCCGGTGTCATAAAGAGAAAAAATTGCTTGAGGTCACACAACAGTGTGACAGGCGAATTTAATACAATTACTTCACGTCACAGAAAATGTGAATTTGTCAACCAACAATGTAACTGCAGAATTGACTGGTTCTATTGGACTTTCAGAAATGCAGCAAAGGCCGCAAATGTAGTATTTAGCACACAATGGGTGTTTTTTTCAAACAAAAATATAACAGCTGTATTTAACGGTTGTATTGGACTGTCAGAAATGCAGCAAAGGCCGTAGTAGTACAGTTAACACTCATTCTGTCTGAGTTTTCTGAGATGTGTTATCTAAACTAAGCAAACACCTTCAATTGCATTTCAATGGCTTTTGTTTCAAGATAACATGATGATTTAAGAAATTTGAGATAAGAGTTTGAGTGCTAACCCTGCTACATCTGTATCTAGCACAAATAGGGTGTTTTATTCAAACCACAATATAACAGCAGGTACTTTATGAAAAAAAAAAAATGATTTTTTCACCCACAGTCAAACAGATGGATTTACTGGTTTTATTTCACTATCAGATTTGAAGTGCAGGCCGCAAAAGTACTTTATGGCCAAATTTTTTTTATTTGTGTCCCCAGAATCTAACAGATGGATTTACTGAATTGATTACACTCACATATGCAGCATAGGGGTAAATTACAGAAAAAAGTGTGAAATATTTTTTCCCCTCCCCTGGCACATATGCAGTGCAGGTGCACTTAAAAAATGGGTATATGTTGCCCACTGAACAAAAAGAACAGGATTAAATTATTGTCCCTGGCACATATGCAGTGCTGGTGCACTGAACTTGAACAAAATGGCCGCCGACGCCCGCCTAACTAACAGACGGATAAAACGTATTTTTCTGTGTCACTGGGCTCAGGGCAGGGTACAAAAATGTTGCATTGCACCCACAAAAAAAAAAAAATCACTGTAGATCGCAGAGTTAACAACAAGTTCTGATATTAGATAGATTCTTTCCTATTCTCTCCCTCACAGCAGCAGCATCCTATCCCTACACTAGTAAGAGCAGAGTGACGTGCAGCGCTATGTGACTCCAGCTTATATAGAGGCTGGGTCGCATGCTGCACTGGCCAATCACAGCCATGCCATTAGTAGGCATGGCTGTGATGGCTTCTAAGGGCACACGAGTTAAACGCTTGTTGATTAGCTGCCCTGCAGCCTTTCAAAAAGCACCATTAACTCGCCGAACACTGAACTCGTACCCAAACTTTTACTGAAATGTTCGGGTTCAGTCCGGGGTCAAAAAATACTAAAGTTCGGTACGAACCCGAACTTTACAGTTCAGGTTCGGTCAACCCTATTGCCGAGTAAAAGATTATATTTAATTGATAAAGGGACAAGAATTGACAGTCACTTCTTCCCATCAATGAACACAGAGCAACTATAAGATTACAATTACTCCCTTTTGCCCTTAAACAGGGTTACTCCCTTTTGCCCTTAAACAGGGTTTTAGTAATTGCTTGCATCCCCCATGTAAAAGTAATTCAGGAACATCTATTCTTATGACTTTGCATTGTTCTATTGCTTTATTATTCCTGCTTGAAGTAATAAATAAATTGCCAAGAGTTGGCAATGAAGGTGCAGATGGCTGTTACTACTTGGGGAAAGTGGGGTCCCTGCACAGTCTGACACTAACTGCTGCTAGTGCCATACTGCGCAGAGGCACACCCCAACTGGTAACACCCAGTGGATCTTCAATGCAGTCTGCTAGGAATTCATTCATAATCTCTAGAAGGAACAATAAGGAAATTGCATATCAGAGTAATAAGAAAAGACGCTCAAGAATAAAATCACTTTAGTTGAAATTATTGCGGCAGGTTTTCAGTCCCATGTACTGTATATTTGAACGGTGTCTAATCACTTTACAGAGCTCTATATCAGTTTACCACACATTAACAACAGATAGAAGATAGGACTAGGACTGCAGTATGTCAGAATAAGAGCTGTAATTTAAATCAAGACAAAATTAAAAAGTTGCTTCATATTTCCTTTTGGATGAAATGACACAATAACAAAATAAAGATTATGTATAGTTATTACCAGGGGGTTGCAAGTAGCTGCTAAAACAGATACAGTATGTCAGGAGAGGTTATAAATTCCCTTTAAAGTACATACTTCCTGCATTGCAGACTAGCCAAATTAAAATTGGAAGTCAGGAAAAAAAACAGGATAATTTGCTACCCTCTTCAGAAAACCAGGATATAGCCAATAGAGATATGGAATGTAAGGTGTCATTTTAAAGTCTTTTACTAGTGATAAAAATTGTCCACAGATAACACATTTTGTGGTTAAACCCTGTCATCAGATTCAAAAAGGTACATACAGCACATAGAGACCAAACAAGATTAAATAACCCTTTAAAAAACTGCCAAATTAGTGGGCTATTTCTACTTTTTTTTGTTGTTTTGATGTGTTGTATGTGCTTTCTGGATCAGATAAAGGGGTTTTCAACCTTAAACACATTATCTGTTGACACTTTTTACCATTTTGTGCTTTTCAGATTATATTCTGTATTTTTCCATCAAGCCCATTTGGGGCAATTTCCCCACCCAATGTAGCAAGCCTGGATTATTAAGCAGCAGAGATTTCAGCGACCATAAGGAAGATTACCAGAGAAGGTAACTGCCTATACTGAGGTTACAGAAATCTCTGTGTGTGGTGAGAGCAAGATTCAGTACTTCCAACATAGCCAAATGACAAGAAGTCATCAATGTTCATAGACGGCATTCCATTGTAGATACTTTAGAGTTAATACATAGCTAAAGTGAGAAAGGTCAGCTGCACCCTGTGGTCGGTTTGGTAAGAGTGTACAGATTGCAAGAAAGGGACTAATCCTTCCATCTCATACACAGTGTTAGAAATTGTATATACCAACTGTGAAACTGGCGTTTAATGTACCCATTGCCTGTGTGACTTATCTTCTGATTGCTGCAGTGAAGTAGAGTTAGGCTCCATTCACACGTCCGCAATTGTGGTCCACAGCCGTTCCGCAATGTAAGTCATTGGGGACGGATCCGTTTTCACTGACACAATATGCTGCAATTGAAAACGGATCCACCCCCCATTGACTTTCAATGTAAGTCAGGATGGATCGTTTGAATTGACTACTACCTTTTGCTCAACATAATTGTGCAGGGCTGGTATAGCCTTTTTGGAGAAGTAATAAAGGCTTGGGACTCTCCATCCGTGGCTCGGCACAAGCCATCAGTTCTCTGAAAGGTGCATAGTCAACCACAAGGAAAGTGAGGGACTGTATTACCAGCAACTTGTCCAGGAGTACTTTCAGCTTCTGCGCTGTTGGATGAGTACACGCATACTGTTGTATTTTTGCTATCTCCTTGGTGATCGATTGCTGGTGAAATTAGTGACAAGGAGTAGGAAGAGGAGGAGCATCAGGACCAGTAGACAATTGGAAGGAAACACAGCTTCCTTCTGCTGAGGTAGTGTAGTCTTGACTGCTGGAAAGTCGCTATTCGATGTCTCATGCTGTACCACAACATTAGCACCACGGTTTTTCCAGGCCACTTTATGGTGATTCTGCATGTGTTGATGCAGGGCCGTGGTATCAACATTGGCCCTCTGGCCATGCTTCACCTTCTTTCCACAAATTCTACAAATGGCCATGCTGACTTCCTCTGGTGACTTGATGAAAAATTCCCACATCGGCGAAAATACCTTCTAATACAGCCAGAACTTCCCAGGGCTGGTAAATAATGCAGCTCTATAGTCTGGGCTGAGGTCGGAGCAGGGTCGGTGCCACCCATAAGCAAAGTAGGCCTACTTTGCTTATGGGTGGCGCCGGCCCTGCCCGCCGCTCACCCCCTGCAACCTGTGGCATCCCCGTCTCTATGGGGTACAGACTGCTGGCTGCGCTGTGGAAGTATCTCCGACTCCTCACACACAGCAGAGAGAGGGGGCTGCGGGCAGATAGGCATGTATAGTGCGACACGAGAAGAAACAGTGACCTCTACTGGACAAAGCCCATACTACGCCTAGGAGACAACTCATGTCAGGGTTCGTGTTTGGCGCCCTCGCCTTTCAGCATGTGAGCTCTGGCTCAGACACGGTAAGTGAGGCAGCAGGCTCCTGTGACAGGGGGAATAGGAGAGGACCCCTACTACTGTTTGTGGGTGTAGTGTGCCTCCACATGTGCCATGGAGACCATGGTCAGTTCTTCTATGTGCAGCTCAGTATGGTGCCCTACGCCTGGCTTCACCAGGATTACATTGCCAGCTCAGTCCCTGTACACTGGGGGGGAGGGGGCACATTCCTGTCCTGTAAAAAAGGGGCGGGTCAAAGGGCATGGTCAATGGGCGGAATCAAGGGGGCACAAAATTAGCTTTTGCCTAGGGTGGCAAAAATCCTTGCACCAGCGCTGGGTCGGAGAGGGAGGGGGAGGGTTGTCAGGCCATGCAGTGCTTAGATCTGGAGGAATACATGGTGCTCAGTCCTGCCTTGTGCCCATCCCTCTAGCTGCAGGATTCCCTTCCACTGCATGATGGAGCCCCAGGAATCCTGCATAAAAGTGAGTTCATATGTGATGTTTATATGTATGTAATAACATGTGATGTGCAGTATGTGTCTGTATGTAATAATGTGTACTATGTGCCTGTATGTAATAACATGTGATGTGTAGTAGTGTTGAGCGTGAATATTCAAATAGCGAATATTTATCGTGAATATCGCAACTTCGCTAATACAGGAATATTTCGAATATAGTGCTATATATTCGCTCTATCGAATATTCAGCATTTTTTAACATCTGAAAACATGATTCCTCCCTGCTTCTTGCTTGTGGGTCAATGATTCATTGGCCCACAAGCAACTTAAGCAGGAAGGATTCATGTTTTCATATTGAAAAAAAAATGACGAATATTCTAAAAAACGAATATAGAGCAATATCTTCGTTATTTAGAATATTCATTTTTTTTTCTCAATGTGTACTGTTATTCCACTTCAGCATACTCCTCCCCGACAAGCGTCCCCGTCACCATGGGAACGCTTGTGGGTTAAAAAATTGTCACGGATGTAGTAGGGGAGAACACCAAAAGACAACAAGAAGGAAGGGAAAAGACACTAGGCCTCACCGCTAGGGAAGGAAAAGGGTCACCACCTATAAAACCCTGCTCCTGGCCCTAACTCCTATCCGTATGGGCACCTCTCGATGGTAGAGATGCCCATACACAGGAACCTATAAAACCCTGGTGGCCCTCGGATGCCCTAATGGTAATGACAGGGCAGAGACAACCCGCTCCTTCCCTGGTGAAGGAACCAGCGTCTCGCTGAGGCCAAGTAAACAACAAAGGTGGGGGGGAATACAAAATACAACAAGCGGAACACTTAACTTTTGAGGCTGATGGATGATGGATAAACAAAAACCAAATTAAGCTATCCAGAGCAAGGAGTGATGGGTAAAGTCAGACTAAATAGGGGGAGGTAAAGGTCATATGATCCACACCTGAACAGGAGGTGTGGACATACAAGCAACACACAGACAAAGTGAAACCAAAACCAAAATAGGCTGTCAGATCACTAATGTGCAGATAATCTTTTAGACCTTCTAAAACCTGTCACCGGTGTGACAAAAATACCATCGGATCTAAGTTTTCCCTGGGATCGTGAAAACTCTGATCCGACGGAATTTTCTAACCTACAGGCATTCCCATGGTGACAGGGACGCTTGTCGGGGAGGAGTATGCCAAAGTGAAATAACAGTACAGATTGGAAAAAAAAAGACGAATATTCTAAATAACGAATATATTAGCTATATTGCTATATATTCGTTTTTTAGAATATTCGTATCTGTATGATATTTATGAACCTTTACATAAATGTAGATATTCATAATTTATCTAATATATCAGATTGGTAACAATATTTCTCTTCAGTGCAGAGTAACTAGTTGCAGTCAGGTACTATAATCTGCCTAACAAGGCGCCCCACGTGGCGATCGGTACACTGACTGCTGTTACCTTTCTCCCGTAGTCTGTTCAGTTGATGTAGTTTCTGTCCGGCTCTTCTATAGTCCTGAGCTCAGTAACTGGCGTCCCGCGTGGTTTATTCTGCCGGCACTTGGCATCCCATACGCCAGTCTCTGTATGAATTTCTGATCAGATGCGGGGACGGTTTAATTTCTTATGAAAACGCTTTAAAAAAAGACAATGAATGTCCATAGATTATAGACAGTGGCGTACACACAATCCATGGGGCCCCGGTGCAAAACTAATCCATGGGCCCCCCCGGTCTCGGGAGGGGCATTTCCCCATGCAATAGGAGATTATGGGGCCCCTGAGTCCCCACCCGCCCTCAAACCACACCCACACACAGCCCCACCCATAAATTGCGCCCGTACCTCTTACATCCAGTGACATCTCCTTCGATGTAGATGTCCTCGTCTTCTCCTTTCAGACCAGACCACCATTTTTACGCCGTTTTTAATTATCTTAGTTTACTACTTTTCCATCATCCTACCATCTTCTAGACAAAACATCCTACTACCCCAATACTGTGCCCTGTGGTCCCCAATAGTGCCCCCAATAATGTGCCAGTAACAAGTGCCTCTCTCCCCCCCATGTGCCAGTATCAAGTGCCAACCCCTCATGTGCCAGTATCAAGTGCCAACTGCCCCATGTGCCAGTATCAAATGCCAAACCCCCGTGTGCCAGTATCAAGTGCCAAACCCCCCATTTGCCAGTATCAAGTGCCAAACCCCCCATTTGCCAGTATCAAGTGCCAAACCCCCCATGTGCCAGTATCAAGTGCCAAACCCCCCATGTGCCAGTATCAAGTGCCAAACCCCCCTTCAATTGCCAGTATCAAGTGCCAAACCCCCCCTTCATTTGCCAGTATGAAGTGCCAACCCCCCCTCATTTGCCAGTATGAAGTGCCAAACCCCCCTCATTTGGCAGTATGAAGTGCCAACCCCCCTTATTTGGCAATAAGAAGTGCCAACCCCCCTCATTTGCCAGTATGAAGTGCCTCCTTATGTCCCAGTAAAGTCCGGTATTAAAAAAAACAAAAAAAAAAACACCTTATACTCACCTCCTTAGCAGCGATGTGATGCAGGCCTCTTCTGGCCTGTGTCCTGCACTGTACAGCTCAGGCGGGACACAGTGCACTTCCAGGAATTGTGTGGATTTAATATTGAAATACAAAGCCGATTTCCAGGAGATCTGTTATATTACTATAGAAAGACTGAGCTCTAGGAATAGAATAACTAGTGAGACGGACTGTCTATTACTATTGCCGAGTCTCCAGAGACACTTTATTATTTAACACGGATATTTAACCCCGTAACAATTTGAGCACTGTTATTTATATATTTATTTCACATGTATTCACACGTATTCACACTATTATATGTTATTGTTTTTCTACCACTAATCTACTGATAGTATCGATCTATCGTTTGGTATCTATACTTATGCACTTTTGGATTGTATTTATTCTATCAACTGTATCATATTTGCGGAGAGATACTCGGTATCAGCCACTGCTGTAACTAACTGAGTACAGTCAGTCTGCCTGTTTATATGCAGCCTGGATAGATCTTGTTCCACATTTATATCTCAACTATCAGTTATATCAGTGGACTGATATTTCATCGACATTTTATCTTATATATTTTATTGTTTATATTTTAAATACCTATTTTAAGGGTTAAGCTCTGTTTAGGCTATACAATTTTACTTATGTATGGTGACCACTGTTTGTATATATCTATATACTGCCATGAATAAATTAGTGTCGCTTTGCTAACCTTGTGGTCCAGTTATAAGAGTGCCCATCCTTTCTACATTACAATTGTCTTTTTTGGTGATCGGGGTACGACATCTGTTTGGTGCACCTTGTCATCTTGAGCCAGAGGTGAGCCGTCCTTTCTCTTATCCATATAAAAATCTACTTCTGTCAGCTGCAGAGGTGGGAGGGAGGGTGACTTTCTCCCTGCAGCTTACACTCAGACGGCACAGTGCTGCTGTCTTAGGCTCCATTCAGACGTCCGTAGTGCAAATTGCGGATCCAAAATACACCCGGCCGGCACCCCCATAGAAATGCCTATTCTTGTCCGCAATTGAGAACAAGAATAGGACATGCTCTATTTTTTTCCGTAACTGCGGACCGAAGCTTGGGGACGCTCTCCGGAAATGCGGATGTGGACAGCACACTGTTTGCTGTCCGCATCTCTTCTGGCCCCATAGAGAATGAATAGATCTGCACCCGTTCCGCATAATTTATCCGGTTAGGCCATGCCCCCTCCCACTCTTCAGCCAACTGAGATTAAAAAAATGAAGTTAAAAATCTATTTATAGGTTGCGCTAAGGCACGCCTCCTCCACTCCTCAGCCGACAGGGATTGAAAGTAAATGAAGGTAAAAATCAACTTCTGTCAGCTGTAGGGGTGGGAGGGATGGTGACTTTCTCCCTGCAGATCACACTCAGACAGTTCAGTGCTGCTGTCTTAGAGGGAGCTGTTCAAAAGGACATGCCCCCGATCCAGTAAAGGCCACTGCTAAGGGGGCGGGCCCCTGTGGAGGTCACTGTCAATGGGGTGGTATGCTGTGAAAGTAACTGTTAAAGGGGAAGGCTGCTGTAAAAGTCAAAGTTAAGGGGGTGGGCTGCTGTGGAGGTCCAATTTTAAGGGACGGGGCACTGTGGGGGGGGGGGGTCAGTGTTAAGGGGTGGAGGGCTAGGGAGGTCACTGTTTTGGAGGTGGGGTGCTGTAGATGTCACTGTTATAGTGGATAGTGTTGATATCTTTTAACGACACACACAAACATTAAATTAAATAGATTAAATATACCCGAGCAAAGCCGGGTCCTTCAGCTAGTTCTATATATAAAACAAGAGATTAGCTGCAAATGTCTCAGCAGTTCAACAAGATGCAGATGGTGATATATTAGACCGCTCTTTAATATTGAGACACAGTAATTCTATGTATAAAGTAACAGAGTATCTGGGAATGTGGCAGCAGTTCAACAAGATGCAGACGGTGATATATTACACAACACTTTAATACTGAGGCACAGTAATTCTATATATAAAATAGAAGATTAACTGCAAATGTGTCAGCAGTTCAACAAGATGTAAACGGTGATATATTAGACTGTCCTTAGGCACAGTAATTCTATATATCAACTAAAAGATTAACGGGGATTGTGTCAGCAGTTGAATAAGATGCATGCGGTGATATATCAGACCGCCCCTTAATATTGGAGCACAGTAAATCTATATACAGTATAAATTGACAGATTAATTGTGAATGTGTCAGCAGTTCAACAAAATGCAGACAGCAATATATTAGACCGCCATTTAATACTGAGGCACAGTAATTCTTTATATAAACTAATAGATTAACTGGGATTATGGCAGCAGGTGAACAAGATGCACACAGCGATTACACTGAATCTACACTGTCCTTGCAGTCTCCCTATGATCTACCTACAGTGTCTAAAAACTCTCCCTATGATCTCCTTACACTGTTCTTGCACTCTCCCTATCCAATATTCTAAAATTAAACACTTTCAGCAACACTGTCCCTAGCACATTAGTGCTTGTCACGTCTCTCCTTAAGCTCAGCTCACATTGAAATGGCGGAGACCACACAGGATGAGGCTTTGTATAGGGCTGTGACATCACAGGGGATGGCTATCTGCTGATTGGCTAGCTGCACGGCATTATGGTTCATATCGCATTCCCTGGCTTCTTACTTTTATTTTGCAACAAGTGCAGCAGCCATTTCAGAAAAAAAATCTGATTTGTTACCACTAAGCGCTAGGAAATTCAGCTTCGAGGTGAATCACATTTTTTCAAAACTTTGTATCGAAATCCGCTTCAGATGCTTCGATTCGCTCAACACTAATTATAATATAACATTATTATGATTACTGACATCAGCACTAATAATAAAAATTATTCATTTTAATAAAACTATTAAAACCATGTTGATTATAAGGACAATGATAATAAAGAAAAAAAAAAATCTTAATATAATAATAATAATCTTTATTTATATAGCTCCAACACATTCAGTCATTAATTACATAGCAACAAACAAGTCAACAATTGAAACAAGAGGAGTGAGGGCCCTGCTTGCAAAAGCTTACAATCTACGAGGTGATAGGGATGACACAAAAGGTAAAAAGTGCTTGTTTTGTGCAATGGTCCAGTCATATTAAAAAAGGGAATATATATGAAGCTGCATAAGCCAGTAAACAGCTGATATTTATAGTGCATTTGAGTGCATGGAATGTAGATGTTTGATGATGAATCAGGTTCGAAAAAATGATCATGAAGGGGTGGTGAATGGAGAAGCGTTAGATTAAGGTATGTCATAAGCCGCCTTAAAAAGATGTATTTGTACGGAGTGCCTAAAACTGTGGGTGTTGTGAATTAATATAATTGCTTTGGGTAGAGAGAACTTATGCAGCTCGGGAGAAGTCTTGGAGATGGCAATGAGAGGTTCGTATTGTGGAAGATGTTAGTTGTAAGTCATTGGCTGACCAGAGAGCACGATTAAGGTGGTAGATAGAAATGAGTGAGGAGATGTAGAAGTGTGCTGCACTGTGGAGAGCTTTGTGGGTGAGAATCAGCAGTTGAACCCTATACTGTATGAGCAACCAGTGCAACGACTGGCACATGGTGGAGGTATCGGAGTAGCAGTTAGACAGATAGAGTAGCCCGGCTCCTGATTTCAGGATAGATTGGAGAAGGGAGCGTTTAGTGAGGGGGAAATCAATTAGTAATGAGTTACAGTAATCAAAAAAAGTAAATGAGAGTTTTTGTTTCCACAGTTAGAGGAGATGATTCTAGAAATGTTTTTGATGTGCAGGTGGTATGAGCAAGGAATAGTTTGAATATATGGGTACATCTCAATAAATGAGAATATCATTGAAAAGTTATTTTATTTCAGGAATTCTATTTAAAAAGTGTAACTCATATTATATAGATTCATTACACACAGAGTGATCTACTTGAAGCATCTATTTCTTTGAAAGTTGATGATTATGGCTTATAGTTAATAAAATCCAAAAAGTTTGTATCTCCGAAAAATAGATTATTATATAAGATCTGTTAAAAAAGGATTTTTAATATAGAAATGTTGGCCTACTGAAAAATATGTACATTATGTGCAGTAAATACTTGGTCAGAGTTCCTTTTGCATGAATTAATGCATCAGTATTGCATGGCATGGAGGTGATTAGCCTATGGCACTGCTGAGGTGTTATGGAGTCCCCATTTGCTTTCATAGTGGTCTTCAGATCGTCTGCATTGTAGGGTCTGGTGTCACTCATCTTCCTCTTGACCAAACCCCATAAATTCTGCATGGGGTTTAGGTCAGGCAAGTTAGCTGGCCAATCAAGCACATAGATACCATAGTTATTAAACCAGGTATTGGTACTTTTGGTAGTGTGGGCAAGTGCCAAGTCCTGCTGGAAAATGAACCTCCAAAAAGTTGTCAGCAGAGGGAAGCAAGAAGTGCTCTAAAATTCTTGGTAGATGGCTGCGCTGACTTTGGACTCACAGTGAACCAACACCATCAGATGACATGGCTCCCCAAACCATCACTGACTGTAGAAACTTCACACTGGATCTCAAGCAACTTGGGTTGTGTGCCTCTCCACTCTTCCTCCAGACTCTGAGACCTTGAGTACCAAATGATATGCAAAAATTACTTTCACCTGAAAACAGGACTTTGGATCACTGAGCAACAGTCCAGCCCTTTTAATCCTTAGCCCAGGTAAGATGGTGCAAACATACACTCACCTAAAGAATTATTAGGAACACCTGTTCTATTTCTCATTAATGCAATTATCTAGTCAACCAATCACATGGCAGTTGCTTCAATGCATTTAGGGGTGTGGTCCTGGTCAAGACAATCTCCTGAACTCCAAACTGAATGTCAGAATGGGAAAGAAAGGTGATTTAAGCAATTTTGAGCGTGGCATGGTTGTTGGTGCCAGACGGGCCGGTCTGAGTATTTCACAATCTGCTCAGTTACTGGGATTTTCACGCACAACCATTTCTAGGGTTTACAAAGAATGGTGTGAAAAGGGAAAAACATCCAGTATGCGGCAGTCCTGTGGGCAAAAATGCCTTGTGGATGCTAGAGGTCAGAGGAGAATGGGCCGACTGATTCAAGCTGATAGAAGAGCAACGTTGACTGAAATAACCACTCGTTACAACCGAGGTATGCAGCAAAGCATTTGTGAAGCACAACCTTGAGGCGGATGGGCTACAACAGCAGAAGACCCCACCGGGTACCACTCATCTCCACTACAATGAGGCTACAATTTGCACGAGCTCACCAAAATTGGACTGTTGAAGACTGGAAAAATGTTGCCTGGTCTGATGAGTCTCGATTTCTGTTGAGACATTCAAATGGTAGAGTCCGAATTTGGGGTAAACAGAATGAGAACATGTATCCTTCCTCTGATGGCTACTTCCAGCAGGATAATGCACCATGTCACAAAGCTTGAATCATTTCAAATTGGTTTCTTGAACATGACAATGAGTTCACTGTACTAAAATGGCCCCCACAGTCACCAGATCTCAACCCAATAGAGCATCTTTGGGATGTGGTGGAACGGGAGCTTTGTGCCCTGGATGTGCATCCCTCAAATCTCCATCAACTGCAAGATGCTATCCTATCAATATGGGCCAACATTTCTAAAGAATGCTATCAGCACCTTGTTGAATCAATGCCACGTAGAATTAAGGCAGTTCTGAAGGCAAAAGGGGGGTCCAACACCGTATGGTGTTCCTAATAATTCTTTAGGTGAGTGTAAGTAGTTCCGTTTTTGAAAGATTCAGTTTCAGATAAATGAAGGACATGATGTTAGAGACAGCAGACAAATAGTCACTGGTGTTCTGTAGTACAACAGAGGTAATGTCATGGGATGTAATGTATAGTTGTGAATCATTAGCATAAAGATGAAACCAAAAAACAAATCTACTGATAGCATGTCTGATAGGGGCTGTGTAGAGAGAATAGATGAGAGGATCTGGGATTGAACCCTGATGAACCCCAATAGCAAAAGGGAGAGGAGAAGAAATAGAATCAATGAATATTAAATGAATAACTGTACTTAAATAATATAACATAACTATTAACTATTGCTATCTAACTAAAGCTTATACATGTACGTATAGTATTTATAATTAGATTAAAAAAAAACATTTTTGATTTTTTGTCCTGTAGTCATCATAGATATCAAGAAAAAGCATGGAAGAAAACATTTTTTCCATTTTTATCTAATATAAAACATACCATTTAAACCTACAAACAATATGTGCGTACCCAGATCACAAAAATGCAAGCAACCATACATAGAGTTGTGCGAACACCTGGATGTACGGGTTCGAGAAGTTCGGCCGAACTTCCCGAAAATGTTCGGGTTCGGGATCCGAACTTCGCCCCGAACCCCATTGAAGTCAATGGGGACCCGAACTAAAAAATAACCAATATTAATTTGAGAGAGGTCCCATAGCAGAGAATCAGGCTTCATGTCATAGCAGAGAATCAGGCTTCATGTCACCCACCACTGGAACAGGCCACTGTCAGATATTTTTAGGCACCGGCACCCAGACAGAGGAGAGAGGTCCCATGGCAGAGAATCAGGCTTCATGTCACCCACCACTGGAACAGGCCATTGTCATATATTTTTAGGCCCCGGCACCCAGACAGAGGAGAGGTTCATTCAACTTTGGGTTGCCCCGCAATATAATGATAAAATTAAAAAAAAGAGGATTGAATGAGGAAGTGCCCTGGAGTACAAGAATATATGGTTAAGGGGAGGTAGTTATAAATGTCTAATCTGCACAAGGGATGGACAGATCCTGTGGGATCCATGCCTGGTTCATTTTTATGAACATCAGCTTGTCCACATTGGCTGTCGACAGGCGGCTGCGTTTGTCTGTAATGACGCCCCCTGCCGTGATGAATATACAATCAGACAAAACGCTGGCCGCCAGGCAGGCCAGCACCTCCAAGGCATAAAAGGCTAGCTCTGGCCACGTGGACAATTTGGAGACCCAGAAGTTGAATGGGGCTGAACCATCAGTCAGTACGTGGAGGGGTGTGCACATGTACTGTTCCACCATGTTAGTGAAATGTTGCCTCCTGCTAACACGTTCCGTATCAGGTGGTGGTGCAGTTAGCTGTGGTGTGGTGGCAAAACTTTTCCACATCTCTGCCATGCTAACCCTGCCCTCAGAGGAGGGCACAGCTGCGTTGGTGACCTCTTGCTCCTCCTCTGCCTTCGCCTTGGACTTCCACTTGTTCCCCTGTGACATTTGGGAATGCTCTCAGTAGCGCGTCTACCAACGTGCGCTTGTACTCGCGCATCTTCCTATCACGCTCCAGTGCAGGAAGTAAGATGGGCACAATGTCTTTGTACCGGGGATCCAGCAGTGTGGCAACCCAGTAGTCCGCACACGTTAAAATGTGGGCAACTCTGCTGTCGTTGCGCAGGCACTGCAGCATGTAGTCGCTCATGTGTGCCAGGCTGCCCAGAGGTAAGGACAAGCTGTCCTCTGTGGGAGGCGTATCGTCATCGTCCTGCGCTTCCCCCCAGCCACGCACCAGTGATGGGCCCGAGCTGCGTTGGGTGCCACCCCGCTGTGAACATGCTTCATTCTCCTCCTCCTCCTCCTCCTCCTCCTCCACCTCCTCCTCCACCTCCTTGTCCTCCAGTAGTGGGCCCTGTTTGGCCACATTTGTACCTGGTGTCTAATGTTGCAAAAAACCTCTCTCTGAGTCACTTCTAAGAGACTGGCCTGAAAGAGCTAAAAATTACCCCTCTTCAACCTCCTGGGCCACCTCCTCTTCCATCATCGCCCTAAGTGTTTTCTCAAGGAGACATAGAACTGGTATTGTAACGCTGATAACGGCGTCATCGCCACTGGCCATGTTGGTGGAGTACTCGAAACAGCGCAACAGGGCACACAGGTCTCGCATGGAGGCCCAGTCATTGGAGGTGAAGTGGTGCTGTTCCGCAGTGCGACTGACCCGTGCGTGCTGCAGCTGAAACTCCACTATGGCCTGCTGCTGCTCGCACAGTCTGGCCAGCATGTGGAAGGTGGAGTTCCACCTTGTGGGCACGTCGCATATGAGGCGGTGAGCGGGAAGGCCGAAGTTACGCTGTAGCGCAGACAGGTGAGCAGCGGCAGGATGTGAACGTCGGAAGCGCGCACAGACGGACCGCACTTTATGCAGCAGCTCTGACATGTCGGGGTAGTTGTGAATGAACTTCTGCACCACAAAATTCAGCACATGCGCCAGGCAAGGGATGTGCGTCAAACCGGCTAGTCCCAGAGCTGCGACGAGATTTCGCCCATTATCGCACACCACCAGGCCGGGCTTGAGGCTCACCGGCAGCAACCACTCGTTGGTCTGTTGTTCAAAACCCCGCCACAACTCCTGCGCGGTGTGGGGCCTGTTGAAGTTGGTGGTGAAGGTGTGTGGCGGACTGGATGAGCAGGTGGAAGAAGAGGAGGAGGAAGCCGAGTAGGAGGAGGAGGCTACAGGAGGCAAAGAATGTTGCCCTGCGATCCTTGGCGGCGGAAGGACGTGCGCCAAAGAGCTCTCCGCCTGGTGCCCAGCCGCCACTACATTTACCCAGTGTGCAGTTAAGGAGATATAGCGTCCCTGGCCGTGCTTACTGGTCCACGTATCTGTGGTTAGGTGGACGTTGCCACAGATGGCGTTGCGCAGTGCACACTTGATTTTATCGGATACTTGGTTGTGCAGGGAAGGCACGGCTCTCTTGGAGAAGTAGTGGCGGCTGGGAACAACATACTGTGGGACAGCAAGTGACATGAGCTGTTTGAAGCTGTCTGTGTCCACCAGCCTGAATGACAGCATTTCATAGGCCAGTAGTTTAGAAATGCTGGCATTCAGGGCCAGGGATCGAGGGTGGCTAGGTGGGACTTTACGCTTTCTCTCAAATGTTTGTGAGATGGAGAGCTGAACGCTGCCGTGTGACATGGTGGAGATGCTTGGTGACGGAGGTGGTGGTGTTGGTGGTACATCCTCTGTTTGCTGGGCGGCAGGTGCCAACGTTCCTCCCGAGGCGGAGGAAGAGGCCGAGGCGGCAGCAGCAGAAGAGGTAGCAGGGGGAGCCTGAGCGACTTCCTTGTTTTTAAGGTGTTTACTCCACTGCAGTTCATGCTTTGCATGCAGATGCCTGGTCATGCAGGTTGTGCTAAGGTTCAGAACGTTAATGCCTCGCTTCAGGCTCTGATGGCACAGCGTGCAAACCACTCGGGTCTTGTCGTCAGCACATTGTTTGAAGAACTGCCATACCAGGGAACTCCTTGAAGCTGCCTTTGGGGTGCTCGGTCCCAGGTGGCGGTGGCCAGTAGCAGGCGAACTCACTTGGCGGCGGGTGTTCTGCTTTTGCCCCCTGCTCCCTCTTTTGCTACGTTGTTGGCTCGGTCTCACCACTGCCTCTTCCTCCAAACTCTGAAAGTCAGTGTCTATGACCTCATCGTCCCCTGCATCGTCTTCCACCCTGATCTCCTGTTCAGTCTGCACACTGCAGAAAGACGCAGCAGTTGGCACCTGTGTTTCGTCATCATCAGAGACGTGCTGAGGTGGTATTCCCATGTCCTCATCATCAGGAAACATAAGTGGTTGTGCATTCTATGTCTTCCACCGCTGGGGAAGGGCTAGGTGGATGCCCTTGGGAAACCCTGCCAGCATAGTCTTCAAACAGCATAAGAGACTGCTGCATAAGTTGAGGCTCAGACAGTTTCCCTGATATGCATGGGGGTGATGTGACAGACGTATGGGCTTGGTTTTCAGGCGCCATCTGTGCGCTTTCTGCAGAAGACTGGGTGGGAGATAATGTGAACGTGCTGGATCCACTGCCGTCCACCCAATTGACTAATGCCTGTACCTGCATTGGGCCCCACCAAATATCGCTGTAAATTCTGGCGGCTACTGGGACCTGAGGTAGTTGGTTCACTAGGACGTGTGGCTGTGGCAGAACGGCCACGTCCTCTCCCAGCACCAGAGGGTCCACTAACACCACCACGACCATGTCCGCGTCCCTTACTAGATGTTTTCCTCATTTACCGTTCACCACAATAATAAAAAAATTATTTGGCCCAATATATTGAATTCAAATTCAGGCCTTTTTTTACAGGCACCTAACACTATCTGGCTATCTATTTAGGTACCGTATTAAACTAATACAGGCACAGCAGTAACCACAGATTTAGCTGAATATAAATTGTAGGCCTAGTATTTAGGCCCTGGATGACAGGTATCCCTTTTACGGACAGAATTAGACTTGGAAATGCACGGTAGCGTGTGAAGTTATTGAGGATGACCCTATCAGCACCTTCAATGTAATATACCCTTTATGGATAGATTTAAACTTGGCCTGCTACAGCAGAAACCACTGATTTAGGGAATTGCTAATTTGGGAATTGTATTTCAACCCAGAAAAAAATATATCCTTTGCCAGACAGCAGACAGTATCACAATTGCCTAGCCACAGCTGAAACACCAGATTTAGGGTACTGCTATTTTGGAAATTGTATTTCACCCCTCAATAAAATAGCAAGCACAGCCAAGCCCCTGATGTAGGATATAGCAAAAAAAAACAAACACACTATTAATGGTTAAATGGACTTGGTGGCAGCTTGTGCTGGCGCACCACAAGACACAAAATGCCCGCCGATCACCCCAGAAAAAAGTGACAGAATAACGCTCTGGGCAGCCTAAAAACAATGAGCAATTAACCACCTCAGCCCCCAGTGCTTAAACACCCTGAAAGACCAGTCCACTTTTTACACTTCTGACCTACACTACTTTCACCGTTTATTGCTCGGTCATGCAACTTAACACCCAAATGAATTTTACCTCCTTTTCTTCTCACTAATAGAGCTTTCATTTGGTGGTATTTCATTGCTGCTGACATTTTTACTTTTTTTGTTATTAATCGAAATTTAACGATTTTTTTGCAAAAAAATGTCATTTTTCACTTTCAGTTGTAAAATTTTGCAAAAAAAACGAGATCCATATATAAATTTTGCTCTAAATTTATTGTTCTAAATGTCTTTGATAAAAAAAAAATGTTTAGGTAAAAAAAAAAAATGGTTTGGGTAAAAGTTATAGCGTTTACAAACTATGGTACAAAATGTGAATTTCCGCTTTTTGAAGCAGCTCTGACTTTCTGAGCACCTGTCATGTTTCCTGAGGTTCTACAATGCCCAGACAGTACAAACACCCCACAAATGACCCCATTTCGGAAAGTACACACCCTAAGGTATTCGCTGATGGGCATAGTGAGTTCATAGAACTTTTTATTTTTTGTCACAAGTTAGCGGAAAATGATGATTTTTTTTTTTTTTCTTACAAAGTCTCATATTCCACTAACTTGTGACAAAAAATAAAAAGTTCCATGAACTCACTATGCCCATCACGAAATACCTTGGGGTCTCCTCTTTCCAAAATGGGGTCACTTGTGGGGTAGTTATACTGCCCTGGCATTCTAGGGGCCCAAATGTGTGGTAAGGAGTTTGAAATCAAATTCTGTAAAAAATGACGAGTGAAATCCGAAAGGTGCTCTTTGGAATATGGGCCCCTTTGCCCACCTAGGCTGCAAAAAAGTGTCACACATATGGTATCTCTGTATTCAAGAGAAGTTGAGGAATGTGTTTTAGGGTGTCTTTTTACATATACCCATGCTGGGTGAGATAAATATCTTGGTCAAATGCCAACTTTGTATAACAAAAAATGGGAAAAGTTGTCTTTTGCCAAGATATTTCTCTCACCCAGCATGGGTATATGTAAAATGACACCCCAAAACACATTCCCCAACTTCTCCTGAGTACGGAGTGTCATGGTCTTACCTGCTTGCTGCTCTCCTTCGTTTGACATGTGCTGGCGGCCATCTTGGGTCCTGGGTTTCTTGTAGCCTTCCACCCTGCGGCTCCTCCTTCCCCTGGGAGGAGCTGGATGCCTAGCTCATATATATAGGAGGTCTGTGGCTTCAGTTCCTTGCTTGGTCCTCTTGTGTTCACATGCTTCTAAGACTGCTGCTGCTTCTGGTTCCTGATCCTGGCCTCGTCTGACTACCCTGCTGGTTCCTGATCCTGGCTTCGTCTGACTACCCTGCTGGTTCCTGATCCTGGCTTCGTCTGACTACCCTGCTGGTTCCTGATCCTGGCTTCGTCTGACTACCCTTCTGGTTCCTGACCTCTGGCTTCGCAAAGACTCTGCTCGGTTTCACCATCCGTTTGGACTTTTGCTTTACAGCTTTATTTTTAATAAAGCCTTCTTATTTTCACTTATCTCTTGTTGTACGTCTGGTTCATGGTTCCGTGACATTAGGACCAAGCCATGAATTCTGACGGTACAGGGCCATCCTCGCTACCCACGCTGGTTGCCAGACTTGATCAGCAGGATCACCTGTTGGGTCGGTTCGCTGTGGCGTTGCAAACCCTGCTTGAACGCACGGCTCATTTCGCTCCCGTTGCCGATGGGTCGGTTGTCGCTCCTGGGCTCGCTCCTACTGCCGCTCCGGTTGTTGCGCCAGAGTCTACCCCGACACCTGTTGTTGCGCCTGCGGTGTTTCGGGGTATGACCGGTTCTGCCCCTCTTCCACAGCGCTTTGGGGGAGAGCCAACTCAGTGCCGAGGTTTCCTTAACCAGGTGGGCATTTATTTCGAGTTGCTGCCACATGCCTTTCCTACTGAGAGATCAAAGGTGGGCTTCTTGATCTCGCTGCTCTCGGACAAGGCCTTGGCCTGGGCCAGCCCTTTATGGGAGAACAACAATCCGGTGGTTGCCGAGTTTTCCGGTTTTGTTGCTTCTCTTCGGAAGGTATTCGATGTGCCGGCTCGTGCTGCCTCTGCTGCGAAGCTCCTTATGTCCATCAGACAGGGTTCACGATCCGTAGCTGAATACGCCATTGAGTTTCGTACCCTGGCAGCAGAGGTGGGCTGGAATAATGAGGCTCTGGTCGCTGCTTTCTCTCATGGTCTCTCGGATGCCTTGAAGGATGAGGTTGCAGCTAAGGACCTACCAGTTGAGCTCGAGTCTCTTATTTCTTTCCTGATTTTGATTGACACCAGACTCAGGGAGAGACCTTCCTTTAAGGAGAACCTGCGGAGGTCTTCTAACAGATTGGTGCCTACGTTTGCTGTCCCACCCGTGCCTCCCTCTCCTCCCACGCCTCCTGGGGATGACTTGTCTGGGGGTGAACCCATGCAGCTGGGGTTTGCTCGCCTGTCCGAGGGGGAGAGGGCACTCCGGAGACGCGAGGGCCGATGCATGTACTGTGGTCTCGGTGGGCATTTTCGGTTGGCATGTCCGAACCGTCCGGGAAACGCTCGTACCCTGAGATCCTGTCGGGGGCAGATCTTGGGTGGAGTCTCCTCGTCCCCGGTTTCCCGTGTTGACAAACCACTGATCACTGTTGTCCTTTCCTGGGTCGGGGGCTCGGTGACGACCCAGGCGTTGGTGGACTCTGGTGCTGGTGGTTTGTTCATTGATAGTGTGTTCGCTGCCGCCAATTCCATTCCTCTGCAGGCTCGAGGTTCCCCACTGGCTCTTGAGGCGATAGACGGCAGACCCCTTCTGCCGCCACACGTGACTCATGAGACCCTTCCAGTGGGAATAGCCATTGGTGCCGTTCACAGAGAGTCGGTCTGCCTCCAGGTTATTTCGTCTCCACACTACTCGGTGGTCTTGGGGTACCCCTGGCTCCAGAAGCATAATCCGACTTTCGATTGGAGATCGGTCGAGATCCTCTCGTGGTCACCGCAGTGTGGGGCTAGTTGCATCCATGGGTCTGTCAAGTTGCTGTGTACTTCCTCGGACTCTCTGTTGCCTCCTGAATACGAGGAGTACCGGGATGTATTCGATAAGGTGCGCGCGGTTGCCCTACCTCCGCACCGCCCATACGATTGTGCCATAGAGTTACAATCTGGTGCCGTTCCTCCTCGTGGCAAAGTCTATCCACTGTCGGTAGCGGAGAATGAGGCCATGGAGGAGTACGTGAGGGAGGCGCTTTCACGCGGACACATTCGCAAATCTTCGTCCCCGGCAGGGGCTGGATTTTTCTTTGTGAAAAAGAAGGGCGGTGAGTTGAGGCCTTGCATCGATTACAGGGGTCTCAATCGCATCACGATCAAGAACGCTTACCCGATACCCTTGATCTCCGAGCTGTTCGATCGCCTTAAAGGGGCCACGGTCTTTACCAAACTCGACCTGAGGGCGGCATATAACCTGGTAAGGATCAAGGCGGGCGATGAGTGGAAGACCGCGTTTAACACCAGGACCGGTCATTACGAATCCTTGGTTATGCCCTTTGGGTTGTGCAATGCGCCCGCAGTCTTTCAGGAATTCATCAACGATGTTTTCCGTGACCTGTTGCAGCAGTGTGTGGTAGTCTATTTGGATGACATCTTGGTATATTCTGAATCCATGGAGGCCCACATTCTGGATGTCAGACGAGTGTTGCAACGGTTACGAGAGAACAAGCTGTTCGGTAAGCTTGAGAAATGCGAATTTCACCGATCCCAGGTAACCTTCTTAGGTTACATCATTTCCGCTGAGGGGTTCTCCATGGATCCTGAGAAGGTTTCGGCTGTCTTACAGTGGCCCCAGCCCAGTGGTCTTCGTTCCCTGCAGCGCTTTTTGGGCTTCGCCAATTATTATCGGAAGTTCATCAGGGACTTTTCCATGCTGGCCAAGCCTCTCACGGATCTGACCAGGAAGGGCAGTAATTCCCAGGTCTGGCCGCTCGAGGCCATCCGAGCTTTTGAGGCCCTAAAGTCCGCCTTTGTGTCGGCTCCGATTCTGTCGCATCCCAACCCTGGGTTGCCCTTTGTCCTCGAGGTGGACGCGTCTGAGACGGGAGTAGGCGCCCTTCTGTCTCAGCGTAGAACACCAGAGGGTCCTCTGCTTCCTTGTGGGTTTTACTCCCGGAAACTGTCTTCCGCGGAGTGCAACTATCAGATTGGTGACAGGGAGTTATTGGCCATCGTGCAGGCCCTTAAAGAATGGAGGCACTTGCTCGAGGGTTCGCTGGTTCCGGTTCTCATCCTGACGGACCACAAGAATCTGACCTACCTTTCTGAGGCCAAGAGATTGACACCACGTCAGGCCAGATGGGCTCTGTTCTTGTCACGTTTTAATTACGTGGTCTCCTACCTACCCGGTTCCAAGAACATCAGGGCGGATGCCTTATCACGGCAGTACTCCGAGCTGTCCAGGGAGGAGTCGATTCCGACTTCGGTCATACCTCCGAATCAGATCCTGGCCGCCATTCGCACCAGCCTGACCTCTCCCCTGGGTGAGCAGATTTTGGCGGCTCAATCTGGTGCTCCCTCTGGGAGACCCAACGGCAGATGTTTTGTGCCTGAGGAGTTGCGCACTCGGTTGTTGCGAACCTACCATAACTCCAAGACCGCGGGGCATCCTGGAAAGAATCAGCTGTCCTGGGCTGTTTCACGTCTGTTCTGGTGGCCTTCCCTACGTTCCGACATCGCCGCATATGTAGCGGCATGCTCCGTTTGTGCCCAGAGTAAGTCCCCTCGGCACCTTCCGTTGGGCCTTCTGCAACCCATAGCCACCGGGGAGCGCCCATGGTCACACCTGGGGATGGATTTCATTGTGGACCTCCCTGCATCCCGAGGCCATACGGTCATTCTCATGATTGTGGATCGGTTTTCCAAAATGTGCCACTGTGTTCCTCTCAAGAAGTTACCCTCTGCACAAGAGTTGGCCACGATTTTTGCCAGGGAGGTCTTCCGGTTGCACGGTTTGCCTAAGGAGATTGTGTCGGATCGGGGGAGTCAGTTTGTGTCCAGGTTCTGGCGCGCCTTTTGCTCCCAGTTGGGGATTCATCTCTCCTTCTCCTCGGCCTACCACCCTCAGTCCAATGGGGCCGCAGAACGATCCAATCAGGCCTTGGAGCAATTCCTTCGTTGCTATGTCTCCGATCACCAAGACAATTGGGTTGACCTCCTGCCTTGGGCTGAGTTTGCCAGGAACACGGCGGTGAACTCTTCCTCTGGGACGTCTCCCTTCATGGCCAATTATGGGTTCCAACCTGCCGTGTTACCGGAGGTATTCTCTCCCCAGGATATTCCGGCTGTGGAGGATCACCTTTCCGTCCTACGTGCTTCTTGGGTACAGATCCAGAAGTCCCTTGAGGTCTCTGCGCAGCGCCAGAGATTCCAGGCTGATCGCAGACGAGCGCCTGCTCCTTCCTACCAGGTCGGAGACCGTGTATGGTTGTCCACCCGCAACCTCAACCTTCGAGTGCCCACTCCCAAGCTGGCGCCTCGCTTTGTTGGTCCCTTCCGAGTGCTTCGCAGGGTAAACCCGGTAGCCTATGCCCTTGCGCTTCCTCCTGGCATGCGGATCTCCAACGTGTTTCATGTCTCCCTGTTGAAGCCACTGGTGTGTAATCGTTTCACTTCCTCGGTTCCTCGGCCTCGTCCGGTCCAAGTGGGCAATCGTGAGGAATATGAGGTGAGCAATATCCTGGACTCACGCCTGGTCCGCGGTCGGTTGCAGTTTTTGGTCCATTGGCGTGGTTATGGTCCAGAGGAGCGTTCCTGGGTTCCCTCCGCAGATGTCCATGCTCCTGCCTTGCTCCGAGCCTTCCACGCACGCTTCCCTCAGAAACCGTTTTGTGCTTCGCGGAGGAGGGGCCCTTGAGGGGGAGGTACTGTCATGGTCTTACCTGCTTGCTGCTCTCCTTCGTTTGACATGTGCTGGCGGCCATCTTGGGTCCTGGGTTTCTTGTAGCCTTCCACCCTGCGGCTCCTCCTTCCCCTGGGAGGAGCTGGATGCCTAGCTCATATATATAGGAGGTCTGTGGCTTCAGTTCCTTGCTTGGTCCTCTTGTGTTCACATGCTTCTAAGACTGCTGCTGCTTCTGGTTCCTGATCCTGGCCTCGTCTGACTACCCTGCTGGTTCCTGATCCTGGCTTCGTCTGACTACCCTGCTGGTTCCTGATCCTGGCTTCGTCTGACTACCCTGCTGGTTCCTGATCCTGGCTTCGTCTGACTACCCTTCTGGTTCCTGACCTCTGGCTTCGCAAAGACTCTGCTCGGTTTCACCATCCGTTTGGACTTTTGCTTTACAGCTTTATTTTTAATAAAGCCTTCTTATTTTCACTTATCTCTTGTTGTACGTCTGGTTCATGGTTCCGTGACACGGAGATACCAGATGTGTGACACTTTTTTGCAGCCTAGGTGGGCAAAGGGGCCCATATTCCAAAGAGCACCTTTCGGATTTCACTGGTCATTTTTTACAGAATTTGATTTCAAACTCCTTACCACACATTTGGGCCCCTAGAATGCCAGGGCAGTATAACTACCCCACAAGTGACCCCATTTTGGAAAGAAGACACCCCAAGGTATTCGCTGATGGGCATAGTGAGTTCATGAAAGTTTTTATTTTTTGTCACAAGTTAGTGGAATATGAGACTTTGTATGAAAAAAAAAAAAAAAAAAAAAAAAATCATCATTTTCCACTAACTTGTGACAAAAAATAAAAAATTCTAGGAACTCGCCATGCCCCTCACGGAATACCTTGGGGTGTCTTCTTCCCAAAATGGGGTCACTTGTGGGGTAGTTATACTGCCCTGGCATTTTCCAGGGGCCCTAATGTGTGGTAAGTAGGTAAATGACCTGTGAAATCCGAAAGGTGCTCTTTGGAATGTGGGCCCCTTTGCCCACCTAGGCTGCAAAAAAGTGTCACACATGTGGTATCGCCGTATTCAGGAGAAGTTTGGGAATGTGTTTTGTGGTGTCATTTTACATATACCCATGCTGGGTGAGAGAAATATCTTGGCAAAAGACAACTTTTCCCATTTTTTTATACAAAGTTGGCATTTGACCAAGATATTTATCTCACCCAGCATGGGTATATGTAAAATGACACCCCAAAACACATTCCCCAACTTCTCCTGAATACGGAGATACCACATGTGTGACACTTTTTTGCAGCCTAGGTGGGCAAAGGTGCCCAAATTCCTTTTAGGAGGGCATTTTTAGACATTTGGATACCAGACTTCTTCTCACGCTTTGGGGCCTCTAAAATGCCAGGGCAGTATAAATACCCCACATGTGACCCCATTTTGGAAAGAAGACACCCCAAGGTATTCAATGAGGGGCATGGCGAGTTCATAGAAAAAAAAAAAATTTTGGCACAAGTTAGCGGAAATTGATTTTTTGGATTTTGTTCTCACAAAGTCTCCCTTTCCGCTAACTTGGGACAAAAATTTCAATCTTTCATGGACTCAATATGCCCCTCAGCGAATACCTTGGGGTGTCTTCTTTCCAAAATGGTGTTATTTGTGGGGTGTTTGTACTGCCCTGGCATTTGAGGGTCTCCGCAATCCTTACATGTATGCCCAGCATTAGGAGTTTCTGCTATTCTCCTTATATTGAGCATACAGGTAATGAGATTTTTTTTTTCCGTTCAGCCTCTGGGCTGAAAGAAAAAAATGAACGGCACAGATTTCTTCATTCGCATCGATCAATGTGGATGAAAAAATCTCTGCCAAAAAAATAAAAAGGAGGGGAAAGGCGTCTGCCAGGACATAGGAGCTCCGCCCAACATCCATACCCACTTAGCTCGTATGCCCTGGCAAACCAGATTCCTCCATTCACATCAATCGATGTGGATGAATAAATCATTGCCGGGATTTTTTTTTTTATATATACAAAGTGTTTGCCAAAGTATATGAACACCGCCACCTCCTCAGCTCATATGCCTCGGCAAACGTATCTTCTACTGCAGAGGAGAAATCTCGTCTTGCAGCGCCGCATACACCGACTTGCGTGTAATCTGACAGCAGCGCAATGCTTCTGTCCGAATGCACATCAGTGCTGTAGCTAGTCGATCTGTTGGTCCACCTGGAAGGTAAAAAAAACAAAACAAAAAAGAAAAAACCAGGCTGCAACGCAATAACTTTATTAACTTTAGAACAGAACATATTAACTTTTTTTTTACTTTTTTAACTTTTTTACTTACCGGTAATTTTATTTTTGTTTAGTTTTTTTTACCTTTATAGAACAAACCTCTCCTTCCCCATGGGACAATGTGCAAATCGCCCAAAGATGTGGCAAAGTACGTTATGCACTTTATCCCAGGTGAAAGGAGAGGTTTGCAGCAGCTGTGAGTAAAAGGGCCCTAATAGCCCTGTGTGCCTGTCCTGTGAGATGCAATCCCTATGCTAGGTGTACCTGTGTGTGGTACTTCCGGAAACACTCACCAAAGCATAGGGCAGGGTGGTCAGGACAGTCAGGACAGAAATAGCGGGTGTCACGCCTTATTCCACTCCTGCTACAGACACGACATCTTTTTCGGGGTGACGGTTGGGATGAGGTACCAGGAACGACACTGGGGAAATGTCGCTCGTGTAGACGGCTAACTACACTGGTGGATAGGGCCACGGAACCTCCTGGATAAAGGAGGTTCTCGATGATCTCTTCCTGGAATTTGAGGAAGGATCCTGTTCTCCCAGCCTTACTGTAGAGAACAAAACTATTATACAGCGCCAATTGAATTAAATATACAGACACCTTCTTATACCAGCGTCTGGTTCTGCGGGAAACTAAATACGGAGACAACATCTGGTCATTGAAGTCCACCCCTCCCATGAGCGCATTATAGTCGTGGACACAGAGGGGCTTTTCAATAACACGGGTTGCTCGCTCAATTTGGATTGTCGTGTCTGCGTGAATGGAGGAGAGCATGTAAACGTCACGCTTGTCTCTCCATTTCACCGCGAGCAGTTCTTCGTTACACAAGGCAGCCCTCTCCCCCCTTGCAAGACGGGTGGTTACAAGCCGTTGGGGGAAGCCCACGCGACTTGTTCGCGCGGTGCCACAGGCGCAAATCCGTTCTAGAAACAAATGCCTAAAGAGGGCCACACTTGTGTAAAAATTGTCCACATAAAGATGGTACCCCTTGCCGAATAAGGGTGACACCAAGTCCCAGACTGTCTTCCCACTGCTCCCCAGGTAGTCAGGGCAACCGACCGGCTCCAGGGTCTGATCTTTTCCCTCATAGATCCGAAATTTGTGGGTATAGCCTGTGGCCCTTTCACAGAGCTTATACAATTTGACCCCATACCGGGCACGCTTGCTAGGATTGTATTGTTTGAAGCCAAGGCGCCCGGTAAAATTTATTAGGGACTCGTCTGCGCAGATGTTTTGCTCGGGGGTATACAAATCTGCAAATTTCTGGTTGAAATGGTCTATGAGGGGCCGAATTTTGTGGAGCCGGTCAAAAGCTGGGTGGCCTCTGGGACGGGAGGTGGTGTTGTCGCTAAAATGCAGGAAACGGAGGATGGCCTCAAATCGTGCCCTGGACATAGCAGCAGAGAACATGGGCATGTGATGAATCGGGTTCGTGGACCAATATGACCGCAATTCATGCTTTTTTGTCAGGCCCATGTTGAGGAGAAGGCCCAAAAAAATTTTAAGTTCGAAAACTTGGACTGGTTTCCACCGGAAAAGCTGGGCATAAAAGCTTCCCGGGTTGGCGGATATAAATTGTGTGGCATACCGGTTTGTCTCTGCCACGACTAAGTCCAAGAGCTCCGCAGTCAAGAACAGCTCAAAAAATCCCAGGGCCGAACCGATTTGAGCCGTCTCAACCCAAACTCCAGACTGGGCGGTGAAAGGGGGAACTAATGGTGCGGCTGAAGTTGGTGACTGCCAATCAGGGTTTGCCAGCACCTCAGGGATTCTAGGGGCTCTACGGGCCTGTCTGTGCGGTGGCTGCGACGGGGTAACTACTGCACGTGCCACCGTACCAGCTTCAACTGCCCTTCTGGTGCTCGCCACGTCACCATGTTGTACGGCAGTGCTGGTACTAGGTCCAGGGAGGGCTGCGCTGCTGGTGTATGCCTCACCACGTGATCCGGCAGCGACAGCCCCACTCTGCTGCTCTTGAAGCGGATCCTGCATAACCTGTGGTCTAGCGACACGGGGCCGGGTACGCCTGGTGCTGCCAGGGACCTCAACCTCCTCGTCCGAACTTTGGGTCAGAGAGCCACTGCTTTCTACAGGTTCATATTCTGACCCGATAGATTCGTCAGATGAGGGTTCCCACTCCTCATCCGACTGGGTCAGAATCCTGTAGGCCTCTTCAGAAGAATACCCCCTGTTTGACATTTTGGACTACTAAATTTAGGGGTATTCCCTGAGACTACCCAAGAAAAAAAGCAAGCCTGTCTTACAAAGGGGAGGCTAGCGAAGTACCGGAGGCCGCTGCGGTTGATAAAAAATATCAAAACTGATTTTTTTATCGCCGCAGTGCGTGTAAAATGAATGTGCAGTGATCAAAAAAATATATATTTTTTGTCACTGCGGTGGGGCGGGCGTGGGTGAACGCACGTGTGGGCGACCAATCAGGCCTGATCGGGCAAACACTGCGTTTTGGGTGGAGGGCGAGCTAAGGTGACACTAATACTATTATAGATCTGACCGTGATCAGTTTTGATCACTTACAGATACTATAAAAGTACAAATGCTGATTAGCGATACGCTAAACAGCGAATAAGTGACTGCGGTGCGGTGGGCTGGGCGCTAACTCACGCTAAACTACCTAACCAAGGGGCCTAAACTATCCCTAAAACCTAACAGCCAATACTAGTGAAAAAAAAAAAGTGACAGTTTACACTGATCACTTTTTTTCCTTTCACTAGTGATTGACAGGGGCGATCAAAGGGGTGATCAAAGGGTTAATTGGGGTGCAGGGGGGTGATCTGGGGCTAAGGTGTAGTGTTTGGTGTACTCACAGTTCAGTCTGCTCCTCTGCTGGATCCAATCGACGAAAAGGACCAGCAGAGAAGCAGACAAGCCATATAACAGATCATATTTACTAATATGATCTGTTATATGACTTGTGATTGGATTTTTTGAAAATCGCCAGCCTGCCAGCCAATGATCGTTGCTGGCAGGCTGGTGACGAACTTGTTCTTTTAATTTTGCCAGCCCGCGATGCGCATGCGCTTTGAGCGAAATCTCGCGTCTCGCGAGATGACGCGTATATGCGTGATTGTGCGCAGCGCTGCCACCTCCGGAACGCGAATCTGCATTAGGCGGTCCGGAGGTGGTTAACTAGCAGAAGTTGAATGATACACAGCTGTAGATCGATCACTTCAGTAAGTGTTTTTGATGAGTAAATCACTGCCTAATCTGGCCCTAACAGCAGCAGCTGCATCCTATCCCTACACTGATCAGAGCAGAGTGACGTGCGGCGCTACGTGACTCCAGCTTAAATAGAGGCTGGGTCACATGCTGCACTGGCCAATCACAGCCATGCCAATAGTAGGCATGGCTGTGATGGCCTCTTGGGGCAAGTAGTATGACGCTTGTTGATTGGCTGCTTTGCAGCCTTTCAAAAAGCGCCAAGAAAGCGTCAAACACCGAACCCGGACTTTTACGTAAATCTTCGGGTCCGTGTCACGAACACCCCAAAATTCGGTACGAACCCGAACTATACAGTTCGGGTTCGATCATCCCTAACCATACAGTATGTAAGCAAAAATAGAATCTTTATTGAAACAACTCAATAAAACACATATAATGGAGTCCATGGGGTAACACAAACATAAGAGAGGAACTACTGGGAAAAAGGGGAGAGGGGCCAGTAGATATTAATATACATAGGAGGAGCAGCAGATACCATAAATATAGTTAGTATAAAGGTGTATGTATAAGGTAATCACCCCAAATTTTCTTACAAAGTATGGGGAAAGAAAACACAGAAAGGGTTTTTACATACACCCTGTACAGAATTATTAGGCAAATGAGTATTTTGACCACATCATCCTCTTTATGCATGTTGTCTTACTCCAAGCTGTATAGGCTCGAAAGCCTACTACCAATTAAGCATATTAGGTGATGTGCATCTCTGTAATGAGAAGGGGTGTGGTCTAATGACATCACCTCCCTATATCAGGTGTGCATAATTATTAGGCAACTTCCTTTCCTTTGGCAAAATGGGTCAAAAGAAGGACTTGACAGGCTCAGAAAAGTCAAAAATAGTGAGATATCTTGCAGAGGGATGCAGCACTCTTAAAATTGCAAAGCTTCTGAAGTGTGATCATCGAACAATCAAGCGTTTCATTCAAAATAGTCAACAGGGTCGCAAGAAGCGTGTGGAAAAACCAAGGCGCAAAATAACTGCCCATGAACTGAGAAAAGTCAAGCGTGCAGCTGCCAAGATGCCACTTGCCACCAGTTTGGCCATATTTCAGAGCTGCAACATCACTGGAGTGCCCAAAAGCACAAGGTGTGCAATACTCAGAGACATGGCCAAGGTAAGAAAGGCTGAAATACGACCACCACTGAACAAGACACACAAGCTGAAACGTCAAGACTGGGCCAAGAAATATCTCAAGACTGATTTTTCTAAGGTTTTATGGACTGATGAAATGAGAGTGAGTCTTGATGGGCCAGATGGATGGGCCCGTGGCTGGATTTGTAAAGGGCAGAGAGCTCCAGTCCGACTCAGACGCCAGCAAGGTGGAGGTGGAGTACTGGTTTGGGCTGGTATCATCAAAGATGAGCTTGTGGGGCCATTTCGGGTTGAGGATGGAGTCAAGCTCAACTCCCAGTCCTACTGCCAGTTTCTGGAAGACACCTTCTTCAAGCAGTGGTACAGGAAGAAGTCTGCATCCTTCAAGAAAAACATGATTTTCATGCAGGACAATGCTCCATCACACGCGTCCAAGTACTCCACAGCGTGGCTGGCAAGAAAGGGTATAAAAGAAGAAAATCTAATGACATGGCCTCCTTGTTCACCTGATCTGAACCCCATTGAGAACCTGTGGTCCATCATCAAATGTGAGATTTACAAGGAGGGAAAACAGTACACCTCTCTGAACAGTGTCTGGGAGGCTGTGGTTGCTGCTGCACGCAATGTTGATGGTGAACAGATCAAAACACTGACAGAATCCATGGATGGCAGGCTTTTGAGTGTCCTTGCAAAGAAAGGTGGCTATATTGGTCACTGATTTGTTTTTGTTTTGTTTTTGAATGTCAGAAATGTATATTTGTGAATGTTGAGATGTTATATTGGTTTCACTGGTAAAAATAAATAATTCAAATGGGTATATATTTGTTTTTTGTTAAGTTGCCTAATAATTATGCACAGTAATAGTCACCTGCACACACAGATATCCCCCTAAAATAGCTAAAACTAAAAACAAACTAAAAACTACTTCCAAAAATATTCAGCTTTGATATTAATGAGTTTTTTGGGTTCATTGAGAACATGGTTGTTTGTTCAATAATAAAATTAATCCTCAAAAATACAACTTGCCTAATAATTCTGCACTCCCTGTAATGGCCACTAGCCATGTAAAGTGCATATAAATAGTTCCAAGGAAAACCAGAAAACACATGTAGCTACTCACTCAGTCATGAAAACTTAATGACGGCTGCATCACCCATTCCAGTACATATGTAAAATACAGCGGCTCACCCCTATCACGTATGGATAGGTGCTCACCCTCCGGTCCTACCCTCAGGATCTAGAAGGAAAAATGGAATATGTACGAAGTGAGGGGGCACTCGCATACGGGAAACACTGGACGATTAGGTAAATGTAATTTAATATTCTAAAAACAGACCCCTAAAATATACATAAAACATATGCTGTAACAACCTATAAATTACATATATGTGAATCCTAATAGCACATTGGTATAGCGTGCTGGCGTGAAATGCTGTTATGCGTGGTATCACATACGGTCCATATAGACAATCTCCCAATTCAGATATATATTCGCCAGTCTATAGATTCATAAATACACTGGCGTGCAATTGTGAGTATAGTGAAATAAAGTCCATACAAACAATGTCTCAATTGATATGGAAGAATGACCGCACAATGTGTTCCAATAATAATAGTGGTGTGAGATATCCGGAAAATCACACCAGTGATTTGGAACACTATGTCCAATTACGATAGAACATGGAAGTCCAATATTCAAAGATCAGTTGAGCACGTTGGGATGAACTTCCCAGTTACTTACAGTGTCCAGCCGCTTATGCTGACCCGGTCTCTCCCCTCCTTACTGCTAAACCGCAGTGTATAGTTACCCAGGTGGCCGTGCCTGGCCGACCGTGGCGTCCCACGTAACCTGGTGATCTGGGGTTCCGGGCGGACGCTTTGATGACGTCACTGCTGTGCGGCGGCAATTTCAAATTCCGAAGTCAATCTTTGGCGCTTACAGCTAGATATCCAATTTCTTTGGTCTTTTGCTTGAATCCACGCTCACTCTGTAATGCCAGACGCGTTTCAGGGTCTTACACCCCTTCCTCAGTGGCCACCGAGTGAGTGGATTCTCACTCCTTATAAATGGTATTGGCCCACCCACAATTGTGCTTTTTTCAGCTTGTTACAATATGTGGAGTGGATTTGATTGTTCTTATATTGCTGTTACAATTTATACATAGATATAATTAAAAACATAAATATTACTCCCCATATAATAACTACAATGTTAAAATATTAAGACAATAGTCCTAGGGAAGAATTGCAAGGTCGGTGATACATTTTGAGGTAAAAATGCATCAAAACCGCAGCCATGTGAACTGCGTTTTGTATGCGATTTCTATAATTTAATGTTCTAAAGGGCAAGATGATCCCTGCCAAGGGACTTGGACCTAAACCGCATCAATATATTTGAATCTTGTCTGCGGTTATATGGTTTATTGATTTATTAAATAAATCAATAAACCATATAACCGCAGACAAGATTCAAATATATTCATGTCATAGCAGAGAATCAGGCTTCACGTCACCCACCACTGGAACAGGCCACTGTCACACATTTAGGCCCCGGCACCCAGACAGAGGAGAGGTTCATTCAACTTTGGGTTGCCCCGCAATATAATAGTAAAATGAAAATAAAAATAGTATTGAATGAGGAAGTGCCCTGGAGTAGAATAATATATTGTTAAGGGGAGGTAGTTAATATCTAATCTGCACAAGGGATGGACAGGTCCTGTGGGATCCATGCCTGGTACATTTTTATGAACGTCAGCTTGTCCACATTGGCTGTAGACAGGCGGCTGCGTTTGTCTGTAATGACGCCCCCTGCCGTGCTGAATACACGTTCAGAAAAAACGCTGGCCGCCGGGCAGGCCAGCACCTCCAAGGCATAAAAGGCTAGCTCTGGCCACGTGGACAATTTGGAGACCCAGAAGTTGAATGGGGCCGAACCATCAGTCAGTACGTGGAGGGGTGTGCACAGGTACTGTTCCACCATGTTAGTGAAATGTTGCCTCCTGCTAACACGTTCCGTATCAGGTGGTGGTGCAGTTAGCTGTGGCGTGGTGACAAAACTTTTCCACATCTCTGCCATGCTAACCCTGCCCTCAGAGGAGCTGGCCGTGACACAGCTGCGTTGGCGACCTCTTGCTCCTCCTCTGCCTTCGCCTTGGGCTTCCACTGGTTCCCCTGTGACATTTGGGAATGCTCTCAGTAGCGCGTCTACCAACGTGCGCTTGTACTCGCGCATCTTCCTATCACGCTCCAGTGTAGGAAGTAAGGTGGGCACATTGTCTTTGTACCGGGGATCCAGCAGGGTGGCAACCCAGTAGTCCGCACACGTTAAAATGTGGGCAACTCTGCTGTCGTTGCGCAGGCACTGCAGCATGTAGTCGCTCATGTGTGCCAGGCTGCCCAGAGTTAAGGACAAGCTGTCCTCTGTGGGAGGCGTATCGTCATGTGTTTCCCCCCAGCCACGCACCAGTGATGGGCCCGAGCTGCTTTGGGTGCCACCCCGCTGTGAACATGCTTCATCCTCATCCTCCTCCACCTCCTCCTCATCCTCCTTGTCCTCCAGTAGTGGGCCCTGTCTGGCCACATTTGTACCTGGCCTCTGGTGTTGCAAAAAACCTCCCTCTGAGTCACTTCTAAGAGACTGGCCTGAAAGTGCTAAAAATGACCCCTCTTCCTCCTGGGCCACCTCCTCTTCCATCATCGCCCTAAGTGTTTTCTCAAGGAGACATAGAAGTGGTATTGTAACGCTGATAACAGCGTCATCGCCACTGGCCATGTTGGTGGAGTACTCGAAACAGCGCAACAGGGCACACAGGTCTCGCATGGAGGCCCAGTCATTGGTGGTGAAGTGGGGCTGATCCGCAGTGCGACTGACCCGTGCGTGCTGCAGCTGAAACTCCACTATGGCCTGCTGCTGCTCGCACAGTCTGTCCAGCATATGCAAGGTGAAGTTCCACCTGGTGGGTACGTCGCATATGAGGCGGTGAGCGGGAAGGCCGAAGTTACGCTGTAGCGCAGACAGGCGAGCAGCGGCAGGGTGTGAACGCCGGAAGCGCGAACAGACGGACCGCACTTTATGCAGCAGCTCTGACATGTCGGGGTAGTTGCGAATGAACTTCTGCACCACCAAATTCAGCACATGCGCCAGGCAAGGGATGTGCGTCAAACCGGCTAGTCCCAGAGCTGCAACGAGATTTCGCCCATTATCGCACACCACCAGGCCGGGCTTGAGGCTCACCGGCAGCAACCACTCGTCGGTCTGTTGTTCTATACCCCCCCACAACTCCTGTGCGGTGTGGGGCCTGTCCCCCAAACATATGAGTTTCAGAACGGCCTGCTGACGTTTACCCCGGGCTGTGCTGAAGTTGGTGGTGAAGGTGTGTGGCTGACTGGATGAGCAGGTGGAAGAAGAGGAGGAGGAAGCTGAGTAGGAGGAGGAGGAGACAGGAGGCAAAGAATGTTGCCCTGCGATCCTTGGCGGCGGAAGGACGTGCGCCAAACAGCTCTCCACCTGGGGCCCAGCCGCCACTACATTTACCCAGTGTGCAGTTAGGGAGATATAGCGTCCCTGGCCGTGCTTACTGGTCCACGTATCTGTGGTTAGGTGGACCTTGCCACAGATGGCGTTGCGCAGTGCACACTTGATTTCATCGGACACTTGGTTGTGCAGGGAAGTCACGGCTCTCTCGGAGAAGTAGTGCCGGCTGGGAACAACATACTGTGGGACAGCAAGCGACATGAGCTGTTTGAAGCTGTCTGTGTCCACCAGCCTAAATGAGAGCATTTCATAGGCCAGTAGAAATGATGGCATTCAGGGCCAGGGATCAAGGGTGGCTAGGTGGGAATTTACGCTTTCTCTCAAATGTTTGTGAGATGGAGAGCTGAACGCTCCCGTGTGACATGGTTGAGATGCTTGGTGACGCAGGTGGTGGTGTTGGTGGTACATCCCATGTTTGCTGGGCGGCAGGTGCCAACGTTCCTCCAGAGGCGGAGGAAGAGGCCAAGGCGGCGGCAGCAGCAGAATAGGCCGAGGCGGCGGCAGCAGCAGAAGAGGCCGAGGCGGCAGCAGCAGAAAAGGTAGCAGGGGGAGCCTGACTGACTTCCTTGTTTTTAAGGGGTTTACTCCACTGCAGTTCATGCTTTGCATGCAGGTGCCTGGTCATGCAGGTTGTGCTAAGGTTCAGAACGTTAATGCCTCGCTTCAGGCTCTGATGGCACAGCGTGCAAACCACTCGGGTCTTGTCGTCAGCACATTGTTTGAAGAAGTGCCATGCCAGGGAACTCCTTGAAGCTGCCTTTGGGGTGCTCGGTCCCAGATGGCGGCGGTCAGTAGCAGGCGGAGTCTCTTGGCGGCGGGTGTTCTGATTTTGCCCACTGCTCCCTCTTTTGCTACGCTGTTGGCTCGGTCTCACCACTGCCTCTTCCTCCGAACTGTGAAAGTCAGTGGCACGACTTTCATTCCATGTGGGGTCTAGGACCTCATCGTCCCCTGCATCGTCTTCCACCCAGTCTTGATCCCTGACCTCCTGTTCAGTCTGCACACTGCAGAAAGACGCAGCAGTTGGCACCTGTGTTTCGTCATCATCAGAGACGTGCTGAGGTGGTATTCCCATGTCCTCATCAGGAAAAATAAGTAGTTGTGCGTTAGTGCATTCTATCTCTTCCACCCCTGGGGAAGGGCTAGGTGGATGCCCTTGGGAAACCCTGGCAGCAGAGTCTTCAAACAGCATAAGAGACTGCTGCATAACTTGAGGCTCAGACAGTTT
Organism: Bufo bufo; assembly: GCF_905171765.1. Lineage (NCBI taxonomy): Eukaryota > Metazoa > Chordata > Amphibia > Anura > Bufonidae > Bufo > Bufo bufo. The sequence goes on from NC_053393.1 coordinate 236,131,525, forward strand.
CCCTGATATGCATGGGGGTGATGTGACAGACCGATGGGCTTGGTTTGCATGCGCCATCTGTGCGCTTTCTGCAGAAGACTGGGTGGGAGATAATGTGAACGTGCTGGATCCACTGTCGGCCACCCAATTGACTAATGCCTGTACCTGCTCAGGCCTTACCATCCTTAGAACGGCATTGGGCCCCAGCAAATATCACTGTAAATTCTGCTGGCTACTGGGACCTGAGGTAGTTGGTTCACTAGGACGTGTGGCTGTGGCAGAACGGCCACGTCCTCTCCCAGCACCAGAGGGTCCACTAACACCACCACGACCATGTCCACGTCCGCGTACGCGTCCCTTATTAGATGTTTTCCTCATTGTTCCCGTTCACCACAATTTTGAGAATGGCAAATTTGGGAATAGTTTTTCAACCCAGAACAAAAAATGTGCTTTTACGGTCACTACAAATTACTTGACCAGCTAAAACAGTACAGATTTGGTTGAATAGAAATGTGAGGCCTGTTTTTTTTTTGCGCTGTGTGACAGGTATAGGTTTAATCACAGAATTAGACTTCTATCTGCACGGTAGCGTGTGTCTTAGGTTTTTCTGAATGACACTATCAGCACCTAATATGTAAGATATCCTTTTTGGGATAGATTTCAAGTAGGCCTCATATAGCAGAAACTAGTTATTTTGAGAATGGCAAATTTGGGAATAGTTTTTGAACCCAGAACAAAAAATGTGCTTTTACGGTCACTACAAATAACTTGACCAACTAAAACAGTACAAATTTGGTTGAATAGAAATGTCAGGTCTATTTTTTAGGCGCTGGGTGACAGGCTCAACTTGCCCCTGATGTAGTATATGGCCAAAAAATAACCACACTATTGATGGTTAAATGCACTTGGGTGACACAGGCTCAGCCTGCACCAGATGTAGTATATGGCCAAAAAATAACCAGACTGTTGATGGTTAAATGCACTTCGGTGACACAGGCTCAGCCTGCAGCTGATGTAGGATATAGCACAAAATAACCACACTATTGATGGTTAAATACACTTGGTGATAGCTTGTGCTGGCGCACCACAAGCCACAAAATGGCCGCCGATCACCCCAGAAAAAAGTGATCTAAAAACGCTCTGGGCAGCCTCAAAAAAGTGAGCAAGTCGATATTAGCACTTCAATGATCCACAGCTGCAGATCGATCACAGAATGAAGTCTTTTGGAGGAGTTAATCTGCCTAATCTCGCCCTAACGTCGCAGCAGCAACCTCTCCCTATGCTTGAATCAGCAGAGTGACGTGCAGCGCTACGTGACCCAAGCTTATATAGAGGCTGGGTCACATGCTGCACTGGCCAATCACAGCCATGCCAATAGTAGGCAAGGCTGTGATGGCCTCTTGGGGCAAGTAGTATAACGCTTGTTGATTGGCTGCTTTGCAGCCTTTCAAAAAGCGCCAAGAAAGCGCCGAACACCGAACCCGAACTTTTATGAAAATGTTCGGGTTAGTGTCACGGACACCCCAAAATTCGGTACGAACCCGAACTATACAGTTCGGGTTCGCTCATCCCTATATTGCAGTATTTCAAGCTTGTATTTCACTGTGACAAATGCAGCAAAGGCCCCAGATGTAGGGTATTGCCCAAAATGGGTGTTTTTTTTAATAACAGAATATAAACAGCAGTATCTAACGCTTGTATTTCACAGTGACAAATGCAGCAAAGGCCCCAGATGTAGGGTCTTGCAAAAAATGGGTGATTTTTTTTAAACCCAGAATATAATTGCAGTATTTCAAGCTTGTACTTGACTGTCACAAATGCACATATGCTGTGCTGGTGCACTGAACTTGCATAAATGGCCGCCGACGCCCACCTAACTAACAGACAGATAAAACTTATTTTTCTGTGTGACTGGGCTCAGGGCACCCACAAAACAAAATCGCTGTAGATTGCTGAGTTAACAAGCACTTCTGATAAAAGATTCTTTCCTATTATATCCCTCACAGCAGCAGCATCCTATCCCTACACTAATAAGAGCAGAGTGACGTGCAGCGCTATGTGACTCCAGCTTATATAGAGGCTCGGTCACATGCTGCACCGGCAAATCTCAGCCATGCCGTTAGTAGGCATGGCTGTGATGGCTTCTAAGGGCACACAAGTTAAACGCTTGTTGATTGGCTGCTCTGCAGTCTTTCAAAAAGCGCCATTAACTCGCCGAACCCGAACTTTTACTGAAAAGTTCGGGTCCGGGGTCTAAAAATCCTAAAGTTTGGTACAAACCCGAACTTTACGGTTCGCTCATCCCTATGACAGATGCAATACTTGCACTTTGTATTATGCATTTTTGGGCACTGTATATATTTGTTAAGGGGTATTTGATATATACTTCTATGTATTATTGTCTGCAGGACTATTTATATTTATCTATGTATACTCTCCAACATGTGTAGGAGTCAGGTTTTACTAACTACGTGTCCATGTAGGTCCGCATTTATTGCTATATGCCTCTGACATATCGTCTAATTTTATCTGTGTCCATGCCACTATATTATTAGAGACTGGTGACATCACCACAGTGGTGTCAGTTTGTTTTGTATATTTAAAGTTTTAATATTTTCTATTGTCCGTGAGTCAGTGTTTTACAAAACCACTTACATCCCTTTTGAATTAGACTTAGATTTGGAATTTTTCTTCCCCCTTCCGCAGTGGGTACATTACCAGCTCCGCTGTCACCATTTTTCTTTGCCAGTAAATATGATTTGTAGCGATCACATGACTGTCATGTGATCGCACCATCTACGACGCATGTGCTCCGAAGACGCGGCGGCCATGTCGAGGTCTGGCAGTGCCTCCTTCAGCATTACATAGTAAGGGGCATGACTCCTCGCACTGGTGAGCGTCCTGATGAGCGGTCACATGGCAGGAGGTGGGGTATGTATCCGTGAAGAGATATGGAGTGGTTAGACACTTGTACCAATGACCGCTCAGATGAGCGGTCATGTGCTGGGAGGCGTGGTGTTTGCTTCGGTGATACCAGCACCCGCCTCATCTAATATTTCGTATCAAGGGACTATAGACTAGCCGAACCAATGACTGCAGTGATTTTAGGTCACATGTTGGGAGGCATGTTGCATATTCAAGAGTCATAGATGCCGCACAGGTGTCTGCAATCTAGTATAATACACTGGATATAAATAGGACAACCATTCCACTGCTCCTCACTTCCCCTGACGAAGCCATCAGGCGAAACGCGCAGGGTAAGTGAGGGACACTGGGATGGGTGATGCGGCCGTCATTATGTTTTCATGACTGAGTGAGTTTCTACATGTGTTTTCCGGTTTTCCTTGGCACTATTGATATGCACTTTACATGGCTAGTGGCCATTATGTGGAAACCCTTTTCTGTATTTTCTTTCCCCATTCTTAGTAAGAAAATCTGGGGTGATTGCCTTATACATACCTTTTTGCCAACTATATTTATGGTATCTGCTGCTCCTCCTATGTATATTAATATCTACTGGCCCCTCCCCGCTTTTTCCCAATAGTTCCTTTCTTATGTTTGTGTTACCCCATAGAATTTTGTATGACTCCATTATATGTGTTTTATTGAGTTGTTTCAATAAAGATTCAATTCTTGCTTACATATGGTTGCTTGCATTTTTGTGATCTGGGTACACGCATATTGTTTGTAGGTTTAAATGGTATACTTATATATGACCCTATTAGGTCGTCTTTTTAGGTATTTTATTATTTTTTTTAAATGTCTTTATTGCTTTTCTTAAATAAAAACAATGTAAAAAAGATATCTCGTCACAGAGAATGAGCACATATGACAGGTACATTTAAACAATGTGTTACTTTGGTGCTAGGCAACGTACATACATATAAAGGCATCTAAAGCAAAAGATACCCTCGATTAATGTCAATTCTCTGTCACACATATCAAAACAAAGCCAACCCCCCCCAAACACCAGAACCCCCCCCCCCCCCACTCCCCCCACCTAACATACCTGGCCTGGTACGGCCGCCACGAGGGGCGGTAGGACGCTCATGCCCCTCTCTTGGGTATTTCTCGAACCTTCATAGGGGCAGATCCTATTTAATGTGGACTAGTTGTAATCATTATTTGTTATTTAGAGGTGATTGAAAAATTATTTATATTAGGGCTTAGCGACAGAGAATGGGGGGTCATCAGTTCCAGTCCGAATATTTCCTCTAGCCACTTCCCCTGTCTATGAACGTATTTCTGTAGTATAGCTCATCCCGTGCCGTTTCATACACTCAAAGTCTGTTACTCTTGCCATTAAGCTTTGCCATTCATTTATTGTTGGCGGTCTATCTTTCACCCATTGTCTCAAGATTATTACCTTGGCCAATAGAAATCCCTTCAGCCAGTAAACCTGTTCGTTTTTGGTAGTTTTTTTTTTGTACTCGCGGGGGAGAAGTCCAAGCACAACTACTTGGATGGTCAAAGGGGGGCTATTCCCACTTAGTGCCGCCATCTCCTGAAATATGCTGCCCCAAAAGGTCTTGATAACTGGGCAATCCCATAGCATATGTACATACCCTGCAGCTACAAGAGAGCATTTCAAGCAACTAAATTCTTGTCCCTTATTACTATACATTTTGGATAAGAGACTCGGGGTAACATATAAACGGTGTATTATTTTAAATTGTGTCAACCGATGTTGTCGTGAGAGGGAAGCCTTCTTAATGTTTTGATATATTTCCCGCCATTGTGAAGTGTTACATTCCCCTATATCCACCTTCCATTTATCTACACTTTTAAATTTAGTGACCGTGCTTAATTCCTTGATAAATCTCCTATATATTAATGAGACCCTAACTTTGTTCCCTACTATATTATAACAAAATAATAAAAACCTCTGAGTGGTTGTTATCAAAGGTATTTTTTTAAGTGTGCATGCTAATGCATGTTGTAATTGGAAATATCTATAGTGTTCTAATGCAGTTATTGGTGTCTGCTGAAACAGTTCCCCTATTAATTTAATTTTCCCTTTCGTGTATATATGTGAAAATAACGTAATACCTCTCCGAGTCCAATAGTCATTTTCATTAAGGGCCAAAAACTCTGTTAACGCAGGGTTGTCCCATAGCGGGGTAAAATCTAGAACTTGAGGGGCCTGAGTAAGTACCTTAATTTTATTCCAGGTCTTCTGTAGCGCTGCCCCGATGGGACAGACAAAATCCGCACACTCCAGAAGCCCGGATTCCAATATGCTGAATATATTGTATGTATACTGTTGACGTTGCCCTAAGATATGGGATAATAGTACTCCATCCCCCGTATTGACACACCACTGTAGTTGTGAACACAAGTAATAGATTTGAAAATGAGGCAGGCCTAAGCCGCCGTTGCTTGCCGCCATCCGCAGGTATTGTAACTTAATGCGGACCCTTTTTCTGCCCCATATCAGATCATTTATCAATCGATCAATCAGATTAAAAACACTATCCTCGATCCAGGCAGGGCAAGAGCTAACCGTGTACAATATCCAAGGCAACAGAACCATTTTAAATCAACGCAATTCTATTAATCTGCGAAAGCGGAAGTTTCTGCCAAATCCTTATTTTTTCCCTTATTTTCCCGACTAAAGGGGTAACATTTAATATATTGTAGTCCCTGATGGTGCTGCCAATTTTCATCCCTAAATAGTCTAAGTGGTCTGTTGGGGCAATAATTCTGACCCTGAGATCGTTCAAGGGGGGGATCCGGTTCAGGGGGAAGAGTACAGACTTTACCCAATTTATCTCATATCCGGCAATTCTACCAAATTCCTCTGTTATCCGCATAACATCTGGGACGAGTCTCCATCCGTAGTTCAGATAGAGCAATGCGTCGTCTGCATATAGACATATCTTATAGTCCGTCGCCTCTCCCACCAAACCCCACTATACTAGGTTCAGCCCGTATCCTGCAGGCGAGGGGTTCCATAAAAATTGAAAAGAGGAGTGGAGAGAGGGGACATCCCTGTCGTGTCCCCCGCTTTAGGGAGACGGCAGGGGTGAGCACCCCGTTAACATTAATTCTGGCCGTTGGTCCGCTATATAGCAATTTGACCCATCCAATAAATTCCTGACCCAGATTCATCCTATGCATGACGCGCCAGAGGAAGGACCACTCCACCCGATCGAACGCCTTAGCGGCGTCCAAAGACAGAATGGAGCGGTCCCCCCCCTCCCCCAATCTGAATGTTGAGAATGGTCCGGCGTATATTGGTCTGGATCTGTCGCCCGGGGATAAACCCTGTCTGGTCTGTATGGACTAGGCCAGCTATTACTTTTTTTAGCCTGTTAGAGAGAACCCTTGCAATTATTTTATAATCTGCATTAAGCAGCGATATAGGGCGATAGTCATCAACTTTGTTTCCATTTTTCCCCTTCTTCAGGATCAATGTAACAGTTGCCTCCGTCAAAGACGTGGGCAGCTTGCCACATTTGCTAGATTCGTTCAGGACCTGCAGCAACCCGGGCAAGAGCACCCCCGCATGGCTCTTGTATATGCCAAACGGGAGTCCATCCGATCCGGGCACCGAGGAACTCCGGGTCTCATGCAAAGCCGCCTGTAGCTCACCCAAAGAGATGGGGGCGCTCAAGGGGGCTGAGTCCAAATCCGACAGCACTGGGATCTTGACCTGTTTTAAAAAGTCATCTATCTTAGTCTCCGTATCATCCGCTCCGGAACCGTAAAGATTACTGAAATATTCCAAAAATTCTCCCTCCATCTCCACTCCTCTTTCCAATCTGCGCCCGTCACCTGTTTGGGGGGGCTTTTGATTCGCAATGATAGAAACCAATAGCTTACCCGGGGTACCGCCCTCACAAAAGTGTTTATAGCCCCTAAAAACTAATTGATTCTGAGCTTTTTTCCTCATATAGGTTATATAGTGGTCTTTAGCGGATTTTAACTTAGTACGTGTGCTCGCGTCATTATGTATTTGGATGCAACCCTCTAGATATGCAATGTTTGCTTCCAAATTTTTTTGCTCTTTAAAGAATTCATTTTTCTTCCTTTTTATTCTGGAGAAGTATAGCCCGCGAATAAACGCCTTCATGGCATCCCAAACAAAATGGACATGTGTTGTGCCGATGTTTTCTTGCCAAAATTGTATAAGTTCTTTGTCAATCCCTACGGAATCATTTAGTATGGTTAGCCAGTGCTCGTTCAATCTGAACGGTCTAATAGTCCCGGCTTGTTGCCCGATCTTCATCACCAGTAAAATCGGTGAATGATCGGAGATGCCGTGGATCTCATATGTCATTTTAAGATGGAGTCGAGCATCTCACCATTGGCCAAGGCAATATCAATCCTGGACATAGCGCTATATGCTTTACTAAAGCAAGAGAACACCTGTTTGTTGCCATAAAGCCATCGCCAGACATCTATTAGTCCTATCTCCTCACAAAACCCTCGAAGTAGGGCGTGCTTTCCCTGCAAACTTTTCCCCGCAGTTGAAATTCTATCCAACGCCGGGTCCAGGACGCAGTTAAAGTCGCCACATATTAATACCGGGGACTGCTCTCTATTATACATGAAAACCGTCAACTGATTTAGGACTGTCATTGAGAATGGTGGGGGGATATACAAAAAAGCTAGGACACACTTTCTTCCGTTCCATTGAGCATAGAGGAAGATGAATCTCCCATCTCTATCGATCGACTGGTCCAGTAGGATAAAATCAATGCTTTGATGTACGTATACACTGATCCCTCGGGAATATGACGAAAAGCCGGAGTGGAACTGATGCCCCGCCCATCTCTTCATTAGATATTCTGGGATATCAGATGTAGCATGCGTTTCCAATAAGGCAACTATTGCGGGAAGATGTCGAATAATCAGATCAAAGACCACAACCCGTTTCGTTCTATCACCCAGTCCACGCACATTCCATATCATAACTCTGTTATTCGTCATGTCATGGAGCTATGAAAAAAGCGTCCGTCGCCCCCCCAAGGGCAGCCGCAACCAGGCCAGAACCCACCCCCACCCAATCCCCGCCTCCCACCCCATCTCCCGAGCCCAGCCACCCCTCCCACCCCCCCGAGCCCAACCCTCCCCACCCAATCCCCGCCTCCCACCCCATCTCCCGAGCCCAGCCACCCCTCCCACCCCCCCAGCCCAACCCTCCACCTCACCACCCCCTATGCCCCAAACTGGTTCACTGATGCGGAGCATCCTGTCAACCTCTCGCATTTCGTCTTTTTAGGTATTTAATATAAAGCATAGCAACTAGATGTATGTTGCCACCTACTATACTCATTTATTTTAAGTGATATTATGGATTTACAGCATGTATGGACAGCAAATAAATGATGGTTGTAGAACATAAATGTTCTAAGATTACCTAGCAAAAACTCTGGAGACAATATCCATGGCAACCATCACACTATGGTGTCAGAATTGCTTCACAGAAAGGTTATATAAGTATAGAGCTTTTAACATAGAATTTATAAGACAATATACTGTATTTTTAAAGAAGTTTCTAGGGGAAATTATTTTTATTTTTTAGAAACATTAATCCATGTTCACCCTTGAATCCCCCACCACTGATGTTCTAAAACTGGTCTAGACCCTGCTGCTCATCACTTCCTGTTCCCCACTTGGCATGCCAGGAAATGCCTTCTGAGTCAGTCATTGTCCATAGCTTTGACCTACTTCAGTCAGCAACTTGCACGTTCTGACATGTTAAACCAGGTCCAGGAAGTGAAGAACAGCGGGTCCAGACAAGCTCTGGAATAAAAGTGATGTGGATCAGGGATTTCAACTTATTTTTCATTTCTAATCCTTTGTGGCCTAATTTATTTCCCCTGAAAATCTTGTTAAAGAGTTTTTCCATCTTGGAAGCCTTTCTGGTACAAATTCCCCACCCCCCACTCCCAAAATCCGTCCTAGCTGGACCTGCAGAGGGAAGCATACTTACCTGCTCTCTACTGCTGGGACCTGGCTAGCATTCACTCTCCCACTGCTGCTGCAGAACTAAACTGCTAATGGGTTAACATCCAGGTTGATTAACTGTAGCTAGGGGCGTTGCTAGGGTCTGAAAACATTTGGGGCACAAACCCACTGTGTTGAAATTGCACATTAAAGGCATGCTTAAAGGGGTGTTCTGATTTACACAAATGAAGTGCAGTACTGCAGACTGCAGTCATTATATAATACAACATACATGAACAAGTACAAGGTGGTGGGGGGATGATCTGTGGTGGATTGCCCAGGTCTAATCAATATTAAAGGCCCTGGAATAACCAAATAAATTAAAAAAAATGCTACCAGCATAACATTCGGGTCACTGGACAAAACATTCGGGGCTCAAGCACTGAATGTTTTGACCTAACGATGCCCCTGACTGTAGTCAATAACTGGCTGCAGCTTTGACAAGCTTTGATGCAAGAAGGATAAAGCACCTTGTGGGAATGAAGAAGTCTGAACCTAGCGGTGGGAAGCAGGTAAGTCTGATTCTCTCTGCAGGTCCAGCCACATGGAAAAGGGGTCTGCCTTAAAGGCCCCTAAAAATGAAAAGTCTGCAACTCATTAATTTCAGCACATAGAGCAAAAACAAACTTGCGTGTTCTTGGTTTCCATTACATTTCTAACTGTTTGCCTTTATAGAAAGTGAAAATCTTTGAACAATATTCATCAAAATTATTAAGCTCATGTTATCAGCATATATATGGGTACATAACCTTTCTTTCATCTGGGGAAAAGATTAAACATGCTTTACACCCCAGGCATCAAATACCCATGGCTTACGTCCAACCAGCCCACCACCCCTCAGCTATGCCAAGGTCTCTTATTAGTCATATTAGTTATTTAAACCATCTCAAAAAGGTGCAAAATGTTCTGTACAGGGTGCAGGATGGACAGGGAGTTGATATCCAAAGAATATGCTTCTGTAGGTTCCAGAACAGTTAATTTTGGCATCAATACTATATGCATACTTAGTTTAATTTAGTATGTGAGATATACATAGTCGAGTCACATTATTATGACCAACAGCTAATATCGATAGTAGAGTGACAGACAGCAGATAGATGGGCTGGGACTGACTTGGTAAGATACTGGCAGGTTGTCACTGGTATCTGGAGCCATGCTGACTGCAGTACATCCAACAGCTGCTGGTGGGTGCGTGGGACCCATAGAGTGAACACAATGATCATGTTCATCCCACAGATGCTTAATTGGGTATAGGTCTAAGGAATTAGAGGGCCAGGGTAGTATTTGTAGGTCTTGGACATGCCCTTCCAACCAGTGGTGGACATTTCTAGCCTTGTGAAATGTTGCATTGTCTTGAAGGAAGATCTTATCTGCCCCAGGGAAGACAATTAGCATGTATGGGGGTATGTGATTTCCAAGGATGAGTTCATACCAAAATCATTTAAGAGTGCCTTCCATATGGAGGAGTGGGCTCAGGGAATGTCACAAAAACATTTCCCAGACCATAACACTGCTGCCACCACCAGCTTGTGTTCTTCCAGCAATGGTTGTAGGGTATTTGCTCTCTGATGTTTCTCGCCTGACACACCGACATCAATCCGCTGGATGAAGCAGAAATGTGAGATCCAATTCTGATACTGCCATGAAAAATAAGGCATTTTCCGCAGATGAAACTCCATTAGCAGGTGCAGTAAATGCAGTGGAGCCCCATATGTAGAAAGGTTCGGTGACCTGTTTTAGACAGATGTCTGGTAGCCCACTTGTTCATTTTGGTGGTGAGCTGACCCATCGTTCCACCCTCGCACACCTTCGTAGCTAACGTTTTCTTCTCAAATCAATGGCCCATAGTGCTCCACAGTTTCCATGATACACTTTCACAAACTGCTATGTTTCAGAAATACTGCCACCCTTGCCTCGAAAGCCAATAATCATCCCTTGCGCAACCCTAATACTCCATTTGAGACAAGTCAACAGGAGTCTGAAGAGGAGTCAGAGGAAAATGGTGCCGGGGCGGAGGAGGAGCAAGAAGAGCATGCTTTAAACTTTTCTGGGATCCCTGGTGTTGGCCGTGGGGGGGGGGGGGGAGACCGAGGATGACATTAACCTGGACGCTGAGCAGGAGCCAGGCCACTCCACCACTTCCAGTTTAGTTCAAATAGGGGTATTCATGCTCCAGTGTTTGAAGAGGGACCCCTGTATAAAAAGCATAAAGGGCAAGGAGCAGTACTGGGTGGCAACGTACCTTAGACCCCTGTTACAAAAACAAAACGGCGGACATGTTACCAGCATCACAGAGGGCTGTCGGAATGCAGCACTTCCAGGCCTTGCTTCGAGAAATGCTGCATTCTGCTTTTGTGGGCGCTGGCAGAGGAATTTCCACTCACAGAGAAACAGTTGCGGGTACAAATCCAACAGCGCATGCAAGAAGAGGGAGGTTTGAAGATGTGTTGGTCACTTCAGATATGAGATCATTCTTGCAGCCAACCCATCGACAGCCGCCCTCCGGATCCAGCCTCAGGGAGTGCCTAGACGGACAGGTGTCCGACTCCATCGGGTTAACGGCTGATGTGGACTATCTGAGAAGCGAGGAACCCCTGGACTACTGGGTATGCAGGCTTGACCTGTGGCCAGAGCTGGCACAATTTGCCATGGAACTCTTGGCTTGCCCCTCATTTAGCGCAACAGGGGGGATCGTGACTGATAAGCGCACTCGCCTAGCTCACGACAGTGTGGACCACCTCACATTTATAAAAATGAATGAGGCATGGATCTCAGAGGAATTCAATACCTGTGACGACCATGTTTAATTGAATTTTCTCATGCCAGCCCATACATATCCTACAACACCAAGAACAAAGAATGGTCCCTGTCTTATGTAAATAATGAAAATAATGAGGCATAAAAGGCCTTTTCTGTCCGTTGAATGCCTAATGTTTTGGGCCTCGGAGGAATTCAACACCTGTAACGACCATGTGTTTTAACTATTATCATTAGGTTTTTTTTTCAAGAGGGGGGATTTAGTTAGCCATGTTTTTAATCAAATTTTATATTTTAAGTTCTTTTAAACATATGTATTTGACCTGTATTTGTACTGGCCTTCAGTAAAATTCATATCCATTGACCGTCTAATATACCTCCAGCCACATAATCACTTGATCTTTTATGTTCGGTGAATGCATAATTTTTGGGGCCTGTAAATACACTGGCCTGCAGTAAAATTGATATCCATTGACAGTGTAATCTACCTCCAGCCACATACTTGTTCTTTTCTGAATGCATAATTTTTGGGGCCTGTAGTCCATTGGCCTGCTGTAAATTTGATATCCAATGACCGTGTAATTTACCTCCAGCCACATACTTGTTCTGTCCATGTTGTGGGACTATTTGTGCACTTCTAAGTATTTGGTGGCTGCAAATATGAGCTGAAGGCTTTTCAGGTTCGCCTGCCATTAAAGTGAATGGGGCCCGCAGAGAACTAGCGGTTCGCGAACACTTGTTCGTCCATCACTCGTCCTCTCTCCCAAAAAGAATATGGCAGAGAGTTGCAGAAATTAGATTGTTATATATTTTTTTTTTGTTGTTTTGTTTTTACTGTTTTTGTACTTAAGTCACCTAAGGTGACTATAAGAAGCAATCATTATATTGTTTCTTAAGCAATTCTTTATAGATTTGCTATGTTCTTATGGAGCCAATAGCCTCTCAGCAACTAAAAGAGGCCATTGGCCAAACTAACGGAACATACAGCCACAAAATTGGATATTTTTAAAAGCATCCTAAGCTCTAATTGTGAGAGGCACATACCTTATGGGAATAAAAGGGTAAGGAACAAGAAAAAAACCCAATGTGGATAAATAGAATTGTAAAGAAAGCAATACACTTACATGACAAGAATAAAGCATTTAAATCACTAAAATCACTTTTCATTGCCAAAAAGAGTATAACTAACCCTAAAATGTTCTTCAATTACATAAATGGTAAAAAGTATAAATCTGAAGGTGTCGGCCCTTTACAGATTTATGAGGGGAGAGTTGCAGACAGTGATAAGGAGTAGTGATGGACGAATATCGGCCGGGACGATTCGCGAACGCGATCAAATGTTCGCGAACCGCAAGTTTGCAGCGGGCCCCATTCACTTTAATGGCAGGCGAACCTGAAAAACTTTCAGGTCATTATTGCAGCCACCAAATACTTACAAGAAGTGCACAAATCGTCCCACAAAATGGACAGTGACATACCAGAGGGGGATCAATGGCAAAAATTCCCACAAAAATATGTATTTTAATCAAGGGCCATTTTTATGCGTCTTAAAGGGAAACTGTCAAAAATGTGGCCTACTGGAGCCTAGAAATTTTTTATTTTAGGCTCCAAAGGAGTACAGGCCCCAAAATTTAGGCTTTAAAGGGACAGAAAACATCAAGTGATTATGTGGTTGGAGGTATATTAGACGGTCATTGGATAACAATTTCACTTCAAGCCAGTGGAGTACAGGCCCCAAAAATTATTCATTTACCGGACAGAAAAGAACAAGTGATTATATGGCTGGAGGTTTATTAGACTGTCATTAGATATCAATTTTACTGCAGGCCAGTACAAATAAATGTCAAATACATATGTTTAAAAGAACTAAAAATATAAAATTTGATTAAAAACATGGCTAACGAAATCCCCCCTCTTGAATAAACCCTAAATGATAATAGGTGAAATTCGACAACATGTGGTCGTCGCAGGTGTTGAATTCCGATACCCCAAAAATTAAGCATTCACCGTACATAAAAGATCAAGTGATTATGTGGCTGGAGGTATATTAGACGGTCAATAGATATCAATTTTACTGCAGGCCAGTGGACTACAGGCCCCAAAAAAATATTCATTTACCGTACAGAAAAGAACAATTGATAATGTGGCTGGAGGTACATTAGGCGGTCACCATATAACAATTTTACTGTTGGCCAGTTAGATTATAGGCCCCAAAAAATATGCATTCACCGTATATAAAAGATCAAGTGATTATGTGGCTGGAGGTATATTAGACGGTCAATGGATATCAATTTTACTGCAGGCCAGTGGACTACAGGCCCAAAAAATTATTCATTCACAGGACAGAAAACATCAAGTGATTATGTGGCTGGACTATATTACATATATCAATTACATACAGTACAGACCAAAAGTTTGGACACACCTTCTCATTCAAAGAGTTTTCTTTATTTTCATGACTATGGCATTCTCTTGATGAGCTTCAAGAGGTAGTCCCCTGAAATGGTTTTCACTTTACAGGTGTGCCCTGTCAGGTTTAATAAGTGGGATTTCTAGCCTTATAAATGGGGTTGGGACCATCAGTTGCGTTGAGGAGAAGTCAGGTGGATACACAGCTGATAGTCCTACTGAATAGACTGTTAGAATTTGTATTATGGTAAGAAAAAAGCAGCTAAGTAAAGAAAAACGAGTGGCCATCATTACTTTAAGAAATAAAGGTCAGTCAATCAGCCGAAAAAAACTGTGAAAAGTTTGAAAGTAAGGGCTATTTGACCATGGAGAGTGATGGGGTGCTGCGCCAGATGACCTGGCCTCCACAGTCACGGGACCTGAACCCAATCGAGATGGTTTGGGGTGAGCTGGACCGCAGAGTGAAGGCAAAAGGGCCAACAAGTGCTAAGCATCTCTGGGAACTCCTTCAAGACTGTTGGAAGACCATTTCAGGGGACTACCTCTTGAAGCTCATCAAGAGAATGCCAAGAGTGTGCAAAGCAGTAATCAAAGCAAAAGGTGGTTACTTTGAAGAACCTAGAATATGACATTTTCAGTTGTTTCACACTTGTTTGTTATGTATATTATTCCACATGTGTTAATTCATAGTTTTGATGCCTTCATAGTCAAGAAAATAAAGAAAACTCTTTGAATGAGAAGGTGTGTCCAAACTTTTGGTCTGTACTGTAGATCGCCGAGTTAGATTCTCTCCTATTCTCTACCTGAAATCACAAGTCCAGCAGGATCCTCTCCCTACACTTGTAACAGCAGAGTGACGTGTCGCGCGACACGTGGTTCAAGCTTATATAGAGCCTGGGTCACATGCTGCTCTGGCCAATCACAGCCATGCCATTAGTAGGCATGGCTGCGATGGCCTCTTGGGGCAAGTAGTATGACGCTTGTTGATTGGCTGCTGTGCAGCCTTTCAAAAAGCGCGAAGAAAGCGCCGAACACCGAACTTTTACAGTTCGGGTTCGCTGAACTTTAACGGCTACACATTGTTCGCTTTTTATTTATCGCCGAATCAAGAACCCGGCAGTCATTTCTCGCTAGTAAATAGCGGAAATCTCAGAGCTGAATTGTAAACACTATTAACATGCTTGTGTATTCAGTTCATGAAAACATTATTGAAATAAATAATAGAAGGGAAGTTTTATATGCTTTTCAATAAAAATATAAAAATGAATAATTATGAAATTACACGTGTTATTAAAACTGACTTTCACGCCCGTCGCATATTTAAAGGTGTATTACCGTGTGATTTATTACCTAAAAATAAAATCATCGACCGCCCGGCGGCCTACATTGTAAATACGGACAATTCGTATAAGCGTGGACGACACTGGATTTTAATTATATTACAGCTTGACGACGTATCTATATTTTTTGATAGTTATGGATTATCGCTGTCGAGTGAGCTATTTTCTGTTGAATTTATAACATTTTTATACAAAAATTCTAAGACTATAAGGTATCTAAACAGACAAATCCAGGACGTCGCTAGTTCTGTCTGCGGCCATTACTGCATCTATATCTTACATTGTATAGCTAAAGGAATACCTTTTGAAAGTGCATTAAAAATGTTTACGAGTGATTTTAGAAAAAATGATCGTGTTGTGCGCTCCCTTGTTGTAATTACGCACAAACTTATCGGCCCCTAAGTTGTTGTTAAAAATGTACATTGACGTGTTGTAAATAAAGAAAAATTTATAAAATTTTAAAATGATTAAAATTTTGTCATCCTTGATTTTTTATCGTTGCTATTATAATTAAAAGACGCCTGGCCGTGTAGTATAAGTCTTTTGGGCATACCTGGGCATGCCAATATATAAAAGTCATATCAAAATGATGTCAAAGTGGTATAGAACCGTATCAAAATATTATAAATGGGATATAAAGTGTTAATAAAAGCTTATCATTTGATAAGGACTTAAAGTGATATGTAAAGCTTATCATTTGATATAAAATTTATATTAAGCAATTTTTCTTACCATTAGCATATGCAATAGGTGTTGGCGGTGGTACAGCCAATCACAATCATTTTGTTTCCTGAAAAGAGATGCTATAAAAATATGGATAGATACTGCGTAGTGTTTGCTTCAGCTGTTGAAACGATACCAATAGTTTTTGTGTTAACTCTGCTATAGACAGATCCCGAGAAAATTAACACCTCTAAGGTTGTCAGAGCTGCTACCTGATACTCATGTGTGTGGTCTTGTAGGAAATGAAAAGTTTGTTAGGATGTAAGGACCGTGAGTTTCAGGTAACAGCTGTCGTCCTGTGCTATGATCATAACCAACTTCAAGTTTCAATCTACTGTACGCTTGTGGACCTGTGGGAAAATGTACATTTATAGCAGGAATGTGACATTTCAGGTTTTTTATTCAAATTCAGTGTGTTGACTCAGCTGTCCGGTGTGGTGGTGTCACAGTCGTTACCTCTGGCTGTGACCTTCTGTATATGCTCTCGCTGCAGCTCCGTTCCTGTGTGTTATTTGTGGTTCTTTATGGGTTAACTCCACTGTGTGCCTATTAGGAGTTAATCCTCTCTGTCTGCTCCATGGGTGTAGCCTCTCTGCTGCACCCATGGAACCTGTATATAAGGCTGAGGTTTCCTCAGTTCTGTGTCAGCTCTCCTGGTGTGTGTTGTCTTGTCCTGCTCCTTTGTACTCACTCTCCCATGCTGATGACCCATGGGATCCGTGTCTGTCTGTGCTCTGTGGGTTTCCTACTTGTTCATTCCCGTCCTTTTTCCTGTCTTTCTGTTATCTGTTCTGCCAGTTATGTTTTAGTTACCTTGTGTGTATTCATATGTCTCTGTTCAGCAAGCCCTTGCTGCAGCACGCCTAGCTGCAGAGTGCTATGGGCAAGGCCACGCAGTATACCACTGGTGGAGCTAGTCCTTCTCTGCTCATTGTCACTCCTGTTCCATTGCGTGAACTCCTTCTTGTGTTTTCAGTTGCCTGCTTGTATTTGCCTGTTTGTTATGTTTGCCTATGTACCGTCGGTACCTTCTGGTACCTGTTGTCCATTCGTTCTTGCTGTCGCTGTCGCTGTCTAGTTCACGCTCTAGAGTGGACCCTGGCAATTTCCTGCTGCAAAGCCTAACCCTACCATCTGGGGCCCTAGTGAATACCAGGAGTTGCTTAGTCACGCCCCTCTTGAGTATTACTAGACAGTGGCGCAGTGGTGGTTTTCTCCCACCGTGCTGACGGTACATAGAGCTCATGTTTTGTCTGTGCTGCCTTCCCTGTTTTTTGTTTGTGCAATAAACTCTTGTGTGTCTGTACCGGATTTCCATTTGTTTTTGCTTGACGACGCGGAGGTCTCTCCTGGGGCATCCAACTAGTGACAGAATGAACAAGTTAACTTTCACAGAGTTTTTGTGTTCTGTTTTCTGCTTATCTGTGGTGTGTGCTTTCTGTTTTTGTTTCCCTCTTCATGGTGCCTTTAGGTATCGGATTTAGTTGCCTTGGTGTACTGGCTGTGGTGTTTTCAGTGTATGCTGGTTGCCAGGGGCGACATCCGGTGTATCCTTTTAGCTTGCAGTTCTGCCTACGGCCGTGTTTTCCGTTATCGGCGCAGGTATCTGCTTCTAGTCCTGGTCCTCCGGAAGGGGGTGTCAGCATGTCTGACCAATTAGTCCTTGGCAGACATGTCATTCTCCGGAGGGAGAGTGGAGGGGGAGGTAAAAGCACGCTGCAGTGCACCTCGACATGTGAGGCCGTGTAGGCTGGCTGCATTCCTCTTGGCGTACTGGCTGCGTTTACAGTGTAGGCTAGTTGCTAGGGGCTGGGTGCTGGCTGCGGTCGTAGTATGTGTTCTGCTTGTGTACCTTTGTACCCCTTTGATTCTGATTTTCTTTGTATTCCAGTCTGGTTCCCGTTCCTGGTCCCACTCCTCCGGAAGGGAGTGTGGAGGGGGAGGTAACTTCTTGGTGCGGTTCACTTGATGTGTATGCCGTGTTGGCTGGCTATCTGTCCCTGGCGTACTGGCTGCGGACCCTCCGTGTAGGCTGGTTTTCAGGGGTTGGGCTGGTTGCGGTCGTCATGTGTGTTCCTGCCCTTGTACCTAGTCACCCCTTTGATTTCTGTCCCCTTGCCTGGTTCTGTTTGGTTTGTTGCCCCACTTCCTCCACTTTTCTGTTTGGGGAGGAGAGGGGGGGGGCTTTGAGGGGTGGGAGTGTCACAGTCGTTACCTCTGGCTGTGACCTACTGTCTATGCTCTCGCTGCAGCTCCGTTCCTGTGTGTTAATTGTGGTTCTTTATGGGTTAACTCCCCTGTGTGCCTATTAGGAGTTAATCCTCTCCGTCTGCTCCATGGGTGTGGCCTCTCTGCTGCACCCATGGAACCTGTATATAAGGCCTCATGCACACAGACGTTCTTTTCTGCGGTCCACAAAACGGATTTCCGTTGTTCCGTGACCGTTTTTTCGTCCGTGGGTCTTCCTTGATTTTTGGAGGATCCATGGACATGAAAAAAAACGTTTTGGTGTCCGCCTGGCCGTGCGGAGCCAAACGGATCCGTCCTGACTTACAATGCAAGTCAAGGGGACGGATCAGTTTGACGTTGACACAATATGGTGCAATTGCAAACGGACCGTCCCCCATTGACTTTCAATGTAAAGTCAGGAGTCCCTATTATACCATCGGATCGGAGTTTTCTCCAATCCGATGGTATATTTTAACTTGAAGCATCCCCATCACCATGGGAACGCCTCTATGTTAGAATATACCATCGGATTTGAGTTATATCGTGAAACTCAGATCTGACAGTATATTCTAACACAGAGGCGTTCCCATAGTGATGGGGACGCTTCAAGTTAGAATATACTGAGAACTGTGTAATAACTGCCCCCTGCTGCCTGGCAGCACCCGATCTCTTACAGGGGGCTGTGATCCGCACAATTAACCCCTCAGGTTCTGCACCTGAGGGGTTAATTGTGCGTATCATAGCCCCCTGTAAGAGATCGTGTGCTGCCAGGCAGGAGGGGGCACCCCCCCTCCCTGCCGAGTTTTAAATTCATTGGTGGCCACAGGGCCCCCCCCTCCCTCCCCTGTATTACTGTACATTCATTGGTGGCCAGTGGGCCCCCCTCCCTCCTCCTCCTAATTAACCCCCCCCCCCATCATTGGTGGCAGCGGAGAGTTCCGATCGGAGTCCCAGTTTAATCGCTGGGACTCCGATCAGTAACCATGGCAACCAGGACGCTACTGCAGTCCTGGTTGCCATGGTTACTTAGCAATTTGTAGAAGCATTATACTTACCTGCGAGCTGCGATGTCTGTGACCGGCCGGGCGCTCCTCCTACTGGTAAGTGAAAGGTCTGTGCGGCGCATTGCTTATGGCACAGACCTGTCACTTACCAGTAGGAGGAGCGCCCGGCCGGTCACAGACATCGCAGGTAATTATAATGCTTCTAAAACTTGCTAAGTAATCATGGCAACCAGGACTGCAGTAGTGTCCTGGTTGCCATGGTTACCGATCGGAGCCCCAGCGATTAAACTGGGACTCCGATCGGAACTCTCTGCTGCCACCAATGATGGGGGGGGATTTTAATTAGGAGGGGGAGGGAGGGGGGGCCCCGCACTGGCCACCAATGAATGTACAGTAATACAGGGGAGGGAGGGGGGCCCACTGGCGACCAATGAATGTACAGTAATACAGGGGAGGGAGGGGGGCCCACTGGCCACCAATGAATGTACAGTAATACAGGGGAGGGAGGGGGGGCACACTGGCCACCAATGAATTTAAAACTGGGGATGATCGGCACCTGAGGGGTTAATTGTGCGGATCACAGCCCCCTGTAAGAGATCGGGTGCTGCCAGGCAGCAGGGGGCAGTCATGTACACAGTTCGTAGTATATTCTAACTTGAAGCGTCCCCATCACTATGGGAACGCCTCTGTGTTAGAATAAACTGTCGGATCTGAGTTTTCACGAAGTGAAAACTCAGCTCTTAAAAATCTTTTATGCAGACGGATCTGTGGATCCGTCTGTGTGAAAGTAGCCTACGGCCACGGACGCCAATCTTGTGTGCATCCATGTTTTTTCACGGACCCATTGACTTGAATGGGTCCGTGAACCGTTGTCCGTCAAATAAATAGGACAGGTCATATTTTTTGGATGGACAGGAAACACGGATCACGGCCGCGGATGAACAACGGTGCATTTTCCGAATGCATCTGGGGCCCTAGTGAATACCAGGAGTTGCTTAGTCACGCCCCTCTGGAGTATTACTAGACAGTGGCGCAGTGGGGTTTTTCTCCCACTGTGCTGACGGTACATAGAGCTCATGTTTTGTCTGTGCTGCCTTCCCTGGTTTTTGTTTGTGCAATAAACTCTTGTGTGTCTGTACCTGATTTCCATTTGTTTTTGCTTGATGACGCGGAGGTCTCTCATGGGACCTCCAACTCGTGACAGGTGGGAGTTAAATTGCACTCATGTATAAGAGCCGCACACCCAATGGGGGTAGATAGAAGTTACTTTTCATAGACATGCATACACTAAGCGTGGGCTGCAGTTATAAGAGCGCTTTTAATTTACATGGTATAGCAGTATAATTAAATTAATACAATTTTCTAAAATAATTTCAATTTTGTCATCCTTGATTTTTTATCGTTGCTATTATAATTAAAAGACGCCCGGCCGTGTAGCATACGTCTTTTGGACATGTCCGGGCATGCCAATATATAAAAGGCATATCAAAATGATATCAAAGTGATATCAAATCACTAAATGACATTAAAGTGGTATAAAACAGTATCAAAATGTTATAAATGGGATATAAAGTGTTAATAAAAGCTTATCATTTGATATAAAATTTATATTAAACAATATAAAATTATAGGAAAATCATATCAAAGTGGGAGACATTTAGGCGTGGTTTGGGGCGGCGAGGGGAGAGAAATGGGCGGGGTTAGGGCGTTTCTGGGAGGGGTTATGGTGTGAAAAGGGGCGGGGCACCTGTCACTTTGAGTTTGACGAGACATGTCCCACTATACTACTCACATGTCTGACTTCTCTGTTTGTTTTGGTTTGGGTTAGAGCTGGATACACCTTCCCTCAGGTGTACTGGGTTTAATTGTTATTAAGTCTATTTATCCCTGCTTCCCCCAGTGGCCTGTGCGGGTTATAGTTCTTTCCTGTGAGCTCTGGATGTGTGGTGGATCGTCTGCTCCAGCTCTGCTCAAGATAAGTCCTCTCTGTTATTTTCCATTGTGTCTTATCTAGGCCTCTAGGGAGACGCTTGCTTCCTCCGGGTTTGAAGAAGAAGGTTGCCTCTTCCCTTTTCCCTACAGCTTAGGGTTTGCCCAGGGTGTGTAGGTTTATGCACGAGGGCATGTGCATATCCACCATTAGGGTATGAACATGGGCACAGCAGTTTAGGGAAAGCTTTTAGGGATCACTAGGAGGGGACCCTTTTCTCGATTGCTTTTGGTCTTAGTCATTTGTTCTGTTTGTTTTCCTGTGTTTGGTTATTTCCCCGCTTACCTACCTATCGTGACAATCAGCTCCGCAGTTTCCTTATATCCCTGAACACAGCATGCCTTCCAGCCTGTTCCCTGCAGCACCTTATTAAGGGCTGGTATGTGTCATTTAATTTAAGGGTTTTTCACATGTGACCTGTGCAACCAATCCCAGTCATCCTGCACATACAGTGGGATGCAAAAGTTTGGGCAACCTTGTTAATAGTCATGATTTTCCTGTATAAATCGTTGGTTGTTACGATAAAAAATGTCAGTTACATATATCATATAGGAGACACACAGTGATATTTGAGAAGTGAAATGAAGTTAATTGGATTTACAGAAAGTGTGCTATAATTGTTTAAACAAAATTAGGCAGGTGCATAAATTTGGGCACCACAAAAAAGAAACAAAATCAATATTTAGTAGATCCTCCTTTTGCAGAAAATACAGCCTCTAAACGCTTCCTGTAGATTCCAATGAGAGTCTGGATTCTGGTTGAAGGTATTTTGGACCATTCCTTTTTACAAAACATCTTTAGTTCATTCAGGTTTGATGGCTTCCGAGCATGGACAGCTCTCTAAGTCACACCACAGATTTTCAATTATATTCAGGTCTGGGGACTGAGATGGCCATTCCATAACGTTGTACTTGTTCCTCTGCATAAATGCCTTAGTGGATTTTGAGCAGTGTTTAGGGTCGTTGTCTTATTGAAAGATCCAGCCCCGACGCAGATTCAGCTTTGTCACTGATTTCTGGACATTGGTCTCCAGAATCTGCTGATACTGAGTGGAATCCATGTGTCCCTCAACTTTGACAAGATTCCCAGTCCCTGCACTGGCCACACAGCCCCACAGCATGATGGAACCACCACCATATTTTACTGTAGGTAGCAGGTGTTTTTCTTGGAATGCTGTGTTCTTTTTCCTCCATGCATAACGCCCCTTGTTATGGCCAAATAACTCAATTTTAGTAACTTCCTCAGTCCACAGCACCTTATTCAAAAATGAAGCTGGCTTGTCCAAATGTGCTTTAGCCCACCTCAAGCGGCATTTTTTGTGCTGTGGGCGGAGAAAAGGCTTGCTCTGCATCACTCTCGCATACAGCATCTCCTTGTGTAAAGTGCGCCAAATGGTTGAACGATGCACAGTGACTCCATCTGCAGCAAGATGATGTTGTAGGTCTTTGGTGCTGGTCTGTGAGTTGACTCTGACTGTTCCCACCATTCATCGCTTCTGTCTATCCGAGATTTTTCTTGGTCTGCCACTTCGAGCCTTAACTTGAACTGAGCCTGTGGTCTTCCATTTCCTCAATATGTTCCTAACTATGGAAACAGACAGCTGAAATCTCTGAGACAGTTTTCTGTATCCTTCCCCTAAACCATGATGGTGAACAATCTTTGTCTTCAGGTCATTTGAGAGTGGTTTTGAGATCCCTATGTTGCTACTCTTCAGAGAAAATTAAAAGAGGAGGGAAACTCTTTCTCATAATTGGATTCACCTGTGTATGTAGGTCAGGGGTCACTGAGCTTACCAAGCCAATTGGAGTTCCAATAATTAGTTCTGAAGGTTTTGGAATCAATAAAATGACAACAGTGCCCATATTTATGCCTAATTTTGTTTAAACAATTATAGCACACTTTCTGTAAATACAATAAACCTCATTTCACTTCTCAAATATCACTATGTGTATCTCCTATATTATATAATTAACTGACATTTTTTATCGTAACAACCAACGATTTATACAGGAAAATCATGACGATTAACAAGGTTGCCCAAACTTTCGCATCACACTGTATATAAATGGTCCAGCCCCCTTCCCAAGTGCCTGAGCATAAAAAGGTCCTTGTGTCCTGCAAGGGTTGCTGTTTGTCCCTGTGTTCCTACATGCCTAACCCGTGCTTGGATTCTGGACTTCATGTCCTGTTTGATACTTATCTATCCTGTCTTGTCTCTCCTTTCGATGACCCAGATTACCTGACCTGTACCTGCGCTGTCTGCCATGACCCATTGCTTGTACAACTTTGCCTCTGCCTCATTCTTCGATCCTGCACTGTTGCTCATGGTTATGACTCAGCCTGTTAACTATGACTGTACCTCTCATACCTTGCTCTGGTATCGCCTGGACAAGCTGCTTCATGTGTCAATCCACCTAAAGAGGTAGCGACCTGGTATTCCCCTCAGGAAAGCCTATACCCACCATCAGGGGTACTGTGAAGAACAAAGAGTTCACTTAAATGACGCCCTTAGAGCAGTGGCATTGCTAGGGCTGGTGTCACACGGTGTGGTAGAAAATGGTGTCCCCCCTAAGCCCCCCTCCCGAAGCAATCATTTTTTTAGCCATATATGGGGGCTATGGGGGTGCTACTGCCAAAGGGGGGCATCCGTTAGCTCAGCAGACCCCCCCAAAGCTTAGAGCACCAGCACCCCTTTTCCCCCCTGCTCACCTAGGTCATGTGCACCCCACTTTCTCTGGCTGGCCGAGACACCAAATGCTGTTCAATTTCTTCTGGTGACCGCTTCTTTGTGTGACCTGTGCGGACGAGTCATGTAGGGGACGTCCATCAAGCTCCGCCCTTCCGCCGCTGACGTCCCTTCACGTCCTTCACAGAGCCTGCCGACCGACCCAAGCGGTAACGGGGTTTGGATAGTAGATCACCGACGGGGGTGGAGTTTTTAGGTGCTAGCAGACAGATCGCCGAGGAAAGGGGGATTTTTAGGTGCTAGCAGTCAGATCGCTTACCGGGCAGACTGAAATTCGATATAGACTTGCAGTTATTATATCGATTAAATATTATTCAGTCAATGTTCCCTGTATGGCAATGCGAAAAAAGGAACACTAACTCTTGCAGAATGCCGTCTGACTATAGCACACGGTGGCGTCCCACGTGGCTAATGGAGTCAGATTCGGCGGTACCTGTTAGTAGCGGTTCAGCAGGAGCAGTGTGAACGGTAAAGCCCTCCGTGTAGAGATTCTTTAGTAGAGAAGTTTTTGAATACAGCTCTATCACTTCAAGGGTTTGGATGTTCGCTATATGCCACAAAAGTCCATCAGGGTAAGAAGTAGTCGATTCCAGTTATTAAAATCAGAACGTCCATCAGCTGATGTGCGGGTCTTTTGAAACCAGACGCGTTTCGGGGTCTTTTCCAGTAACAAGAGCCCCAACATCATGTGCCAGTAACAAGAGCCCCCCCATCATGTGCCAGTAAAAGTATTGTACATATAATAAAAAAAAAACTGTTATATTTACCTCCATGTCTATGCGATGCAGGCCTCTTCCGGCCTGTGTCCCGCGCTGTACGGCTCAATAATGTTGACATCATCGCACCGCCTGCACCGGCCTCTGAAAGGCTGCCGGCCTAGTGCTGGCAGCCTATCAGAGGAATAGGGAAGGGACACGCCTCTGCCTCCCCTGCCCCGCCGCAGCATCCATCTGATTCGCTGTCCTGAGGATGGCAATACAGATGACTATGGAGATGAGCGCTTCCACAATGGAAGCGCTCATCTCCCTGTGCCCTGCCGCCGCCATCAGACTGGTGTCACCCCATTCACTGGTGTCACCCGGTGCGGCCCGCACCCCACTCGCAACGCCATTGCCTTAGAGGAGGTTGATCATGTGGCACAGTGGGTTCACACCTCCTGGTTCGTGACACTATTACTGTGGAGAGACTCTTGAAGATTGTGACAAGGAATCTAGTCACTGTCTTTAAAGACTGTCAAACTTTCGGTTAGGTGCCTGAGGTACTTCAGTCTCCTCTTCACTACCTTTACTCAGTCCTCCATGGCCCCTTTCTTGAATAGAATTCAATGAATTGCAGTATAGTTTTATGGCTGTAGACAACTTTATTGGAAAGTTGTAGGAAGAAGGACAAAAAGACAAACACGATCCTGCCCATAAAAGGGTTGCCCAAGATAATTAAAAATCTTGGCAAGTCATAGAATAGCCTAAAATAAAAATCTTATACTCATTTTCCAGTGCTGTTGTCTGGAGCACTGATGTGGTCCTCCAGCTGATGCGTGTACACAAGAATAGCACAGCAAAGAACATCACTGGAGAAAGGGGTATTCATTTGAGTTGGGCAAGCATGCTCGGCCGAACACTAGTTCAGCTCGAGCATCGCGATGCTTGGCACATCGCAGTGTTCGGCCGAATACCATGTGTTCTCGAGCGCAATGCTCGAGTCTCCTCCCAGCACGTTTGTTGGCTGCTACGCAGCCAATAAATGTGCAGGTAAGTACTGCCATTCACTGTAATGCCGTAGCCATGTTGGCTGCTGGCAGTAGAGTGATTGGCTGGCCGGAACGTGTCATCGGGTGCTATATAGCACCCGATGACACGTGTTCGGCTCAGTATAAGTCAGGAAGAGCTGGAGAGCAGAAGGGAGAGATAGTGTAGGGATTGAAATAGCAATATTTTAGTTATTATACAGTTGTGTTCAAAATTATTCAACCTCCAATGCTGTAAAGGGTTTTAGGGAATTTAGTGTACATTTGTAATTGTGTTCAGAATGAAATCTTACAAGGACTTTTTAAAGAACCAAATGCAACTAAAATGACATCAATTGTTTTTGTAATACAGTATTAAATGTTTTTTTTTGTGATTTCTTCATTGACACAATTATTC
Organism: Bufo bufo; assembly: GCF_905171765.1. Classification (NCBI taxonomy): domain Eukaryota; kingdom Metazoa; phylum Chordata; class Amphibia; order Anura; family Bufonidae; genus Bufo; species Bufo bufo. Next base: position 236,157,798 of record NC_053393.1, read on the forward strand.
AACCCCTTAAAGACTACCACTCTTAAGAACAGAGGTTCATTCAAGTGTTTTCGATCAGGTATTGAAAACACTTGTGGATGTCAAGGAGCAGCAATCAAGCATAATAAGCACATAATTAGGCAGATTTAAAAGGACTGTGATACTCAGCTCCTTCTAGACATTTACTGGTGTGTTTACAAACATGGTGAAGTCAAGAGAATGGTCCAGGAAGACAAGATAAGAGGTGATTTCTCTTCACAGGAAGGGCAATGGCTATAAGAAGATTGCAAAGATGTTAAACATACCAAGAGACACCATAGGAAGCATCATTCGCAAATTCAAGGCAAAGGGCACTGTTCAAACGCTACCTGGTCGTGGCAGAAAGAAGATGCTGTCTTTGACTTCTGTGCGCTACCTGAAGCGCAAAGTGGAGAAAAGTCCCCGTGTGACTGCTGAGGAACTGAAAAAAGATTTGTCAGATGTGGGTACTGAAGTTTCAGCTCAGACAATAAGGCGCACACTGCGTAATGAAGGCCTCCATGCCAGAACTCCCCGGCCCACCCCCTTGCTGTCTCTAAAGAATAAGAAGAGTCGACTGCAGTATGCCAAAAGTCATGCGGACAAACCACAAAAGTTTTGGGATAGTGTTCTGTGGACTGATGAAACAAAATTAGAACTGTTTGGGCCCATGGATTAACGCTATGTTTGGAGGAGGAAGAACAAGGCCTATGAAGAAAAGAACACCTTGCCTACATGCTTTGGGGCTGTTTTGCTTCTACAGGTACAGGGAAGCTTCAGCGTGTGCAAGGTACCATGAATTCTCTTCAGTACCAGGAGATATTGGATGAAAATGTGATGCAGTCCGTCACAAACCTGAGGCTTGGGAGACGTTGGACCTTTCAACAGGACAATGATCCCAAGCATACCTCCAAGTCCACTAGAGCATGGTTGCAGATTAAAGGCTGGAACATTTTGAAGAGGCCATCGCAGTCACCAGACTTAAATCCGATTGAGAACCTCTGGTGGGACTTAAAGAAAGCAGTTGCAGCGCGCAAGCCTAAGAATGTGATTGAACTGGAGGCTTTTGCCCATGAAGAATGGGCAAAGATACCCGTAGATCGCTGCAAGACACTTGTGTCAAGCTATGCTCCACGTTTAAAAGCTGATATAACTGGAAAAGGATGTTGTACTAAGTACTAAGATTAAATGTCACTTGGGGGTTGAATAAAACTGATAATGATGTGAGCACAGAAAAGACATTTGTGGTTATTTCATTATAAATGTTATGTTATATTTGTCTGACTTACAAGTGCTTCTTTGATTTAATTGTAAACAAGATGACTGAAATGATCAAAATCAATGTCAAACTGGCCAAAACACTCAATTTCAGTGGGGTTGAATAATTTTGAACACAACTGTACTTGTTATAGACCCTAAAGTCCTTTTAAGGACTATTGCGTGTGGCAGCAATATATATTTTTAGTGCAACCTGCACTAAATTGCTAAAACTTGTAAGAGACCCAAAAGTCCCTTTAAGGACTATAGTTGTATCTGGCAGCAGTATATATTTTTAGCCCAACCTGCGCTAAATAGCTTGCAATTGTTTGGCCACTGCAGACGGCGACATTATCTGCTCTACATCTCCTGTCTAACGTGTGCGCAGCCTAAAAATATCTGACATCCAGTGTACTTTTTCCGTAGACTGTGTCCGCTGCGGACAGTTACATTACCTGCGCTACAACTCCTGTATAATATTTGCCCATCCTAAATATCAGTGACATTCATTCAGTGTAATTTTTTATTAGGCGGTGGTGACAGCGACATTACTTGCGCAACCAGGTGGTCGGTTGGATTGCAGCAGATAATGCTTCCAGTCTGTTAAGCACCACCCTGTCTTCCACAAAGTCCAGTCTTAGTAGCCAAGAGTCTGGTCAACAGAATGCTCACGCTGATACTCCTTTCACCTACCATGGAGAGTCTTGGCAAACAAGTGATCCCACACTCGGATATTCCGAGGAGCTGTTTTTATCGCCATTTCTTAATTTGGGCCTCTCGCCAAGCCCACTTGAAGAGGTACATGAGGAGATCTTCATCCCTGATTCCCAAACTCTGAAGCATCCACAGTCAGAAGAAGATCATGGTTGGGAACGGCAACTAGTGTTTCACGAGGTGGATGATCATGAGACACAGTTGCCAATAAGTCAACCGCAATTAGTGTCTCAAGAAGTTCATGATGAGGATGAGACACAGTTGTCAATAAGTGAGGTTGTTGTTAGGTCAACAAGTCAGGAGGATGACCAGAGTGAGGAAGTGGAAGAGGAGGTGCTGGATGATGAAGTCACTGACCCAACCTGGGAAGGTGGCAAGCTGAGCGAGGACAGCAGTACAAAAGGGGAGGGATCCGCAGCACCGCAACAGGCTGGAAGAGGCAGTGGGGTGGCAAAAGGAAGAAGGCGGACCACACCAAACAGGCCCGCAACTGTTCCTCGGAGCACCCCCTTGCGGCAATCTCCCTTGCCAAGGGGTAGGTGTTCCGCAGTCTGGCGCTTTTTTGAGGAAAGTGCGGACGATAAATGAGCAGGGGCTAATTCCCGGTCCAAGACGCAGGCCCGGATGCCTCCCGTCTGCACCTGGACCTTCGCAAGCACCATCAGCTAGCACATCTACTTCTGTGTCCCAGCGCAGCGTACAGATGTCTATACCCCAGGCCTTTGAACGAAAGCACAAATACCCAGCCACCTACAAACAGACCATAGCACTAAATGTTCACCTTTCCAAATTGCTGGCCCTGAAAATGTTGCCATTTAGGCTTGTGGACACTGAGGATTTCCGCACCCTGATGTCGGTGACCGTCCCTCGTTACGCAGTCCCCAGTCGCCACTATTCTTCACGGTGTGCCATGCCTGCCTTATACCAGCATGTGTCCCGTAACATCACTCGTGCCCTGACCAACACAGTTATTGGGAAGGTCAACTTAACAACTGACACATGGACAAGTGCTTTTAGCCAGGGACGCTACATTTCCCTGACGGCACACTGGGTGAACATTGTGGAGGCCCGGAGAGAGTCGTACCCTGGGATGGCACAGGTGCTACTGATGCCAAGGATTGCGGGCCCTACTTCCATCAGGGTTTCCGCAGCCACCTACGATAGTTGCTGCCTCCTCCTCCACTTCCACCTCTGAATTATCATCTTGCAGCACCAGTCAGACATCAGTCAGTAGCTGGAAGCAGTGTAGCACTGCAGTGGGGAAGCGGCAACAGGCCGTGCTCTCGCCACTGAACCTAGAACCAGGCATGGTTGTGTCCGATAATGGCCATAACTTGGTGGCGGCTTTGGAGCTCGGCAAGCTCTCACACATACCATGCTTAGCCCACAAGTTCAACCTAGTGGTTCAGCGGTTTCTCAAAACCTACCCCAATTTGCCCGAGCTACTGGTGAAGCTGCGCCACGCGTTTGCCCATTTCCGCAAGTCATCTACAGCTTCCGCATTTGTCTGCTCACTGACTGTTGTGCAACGTGAGCACGCACTGAAACTCCACGTTCCACATGTTGGCCAGGCTTTGTGGAGAGCAGAGGGCAGTAGTGGAATTCCAGCTGCAACATGGTCGTCGCCTTTCCAGTCAGCTTCTGCTCTTCACAAGCGACGAGTGGGCATTGATGTCTGACCTCTGAGGTTTTAAGAAACTTTGAGGAATCAACACAGATAGTGAGCAGCGATGCTGCTATTATCAGCGTAGCCATCCCACTTCTGTGTCTACTCAAACGCTCGCTGCTCACAATTAAAGCGGACGTTTTGCATGTGGAAGAGGTGGAAATGGGGGAAGACAGTACACATGGTGATAGCCAGACCACCCTCAGTTCGTCTTCTCAGCACAAATTGGAGAAGGAGAAGGAGGAGGAGGAGGAGACTGTTGCCTCTGCTACAGAGGGTAGTATCCATGGAAGTTTTATTCCATCTGTTCAGCGTGGATGGGTAGAAGAGGAGGAAGAGGATGAGGAGATTGAGAGTCATCCTCCTAATGAGGACTGTCTGGCACACATGGCTGACTTCATGTTAGGCTGCCTTTTCCGTGACCCTCGCGTTGTACGCATTTTGGCCAACACAGATTACTGGTTGTTCACCCTTCTCAACCCCCGCTACAAAGATAATTTCTCATCTCTTATTCTTGTGGTGGAGAGGACGAGCAAAATGGTGCAATACCAGAAGGTCCTTGTGGAAAAATTGCTCTTAATATTTCCAGCTGACAAAGCTGGCTGCAGAGTACGTAGTTCCTTGGCCAATCGAGGAGGGGAGACGAGGGGAACACACAGCAGTTCCAGCAGAGGCAGGGTAACACTCTCCAAGGACTGGGACAGTTTTAGGACACCCATCCAGCACCCTTAACCTAATGCGTGGCCATTTTGGAAGATGGTGAAGGAGTACGTAGCAGACCATGTCAACGTCCTCATTGATCCCTGTGTGCCTTACAACTATTGGGTTTTCAAGCTGGACACATTGCACGAACTGGCACTCTACGCCTTGGCGGTGCTGGCCTGCCTTGCGCCAGCGTTTTGTCAGAGCGTTTATTTAGTGCTGCTGGGGGCATAATAACTGATAAGCGCTACCGCCTGTCAACTGAAAATGCTGACTGGTTGACTTTTATAAAAATGAACAAGGCCTGGATTTCCCCTGACTTCTCTACTCCACCAGAGGAAAGTGGCTGAACATAAAGGCACTCTAAATGTGGCTTTTATGGTGCATTGAATACACTGTATTCCCATGCACCCCTTCCTAAAAAGGGTATATGGTTCAATTTCCCTTTTCTCGTCCTCCTCCTCCTCCATCATATCAACATGCTTATTAGTCTGCCCTCGCTCCTAATGTTTTAGAGGGTCAGCTCAACAGCGGGCCCTCACCCATAATGTTTTAGAGGGTCGCCAGCAGGCCCTTAACCATAATGTTTTAGAGGATCAGCTCAGAAGCAGACCCTCACACCTAAATTTTGTAGATGGTCAGTTCGGCAGCAGACCCTCTTCCCTAATGTTTTAGATGGTCAGATCAGCAGCAGACCTTGCTCCTAATGTTTTAGAGGGTCACCAGCAGGCCCTTGCTCCTAATGTTTTTGAGAGTCACCAGCAGGCCATCAATCATAATTTTTCAAGACTATGTATGATCCCCTCCTTTATGTGTAACAAACAGTGTATTGGAGTGCCGGTTCCTTGTAATTTTTGGCAGCTCTTTCCCTTAGTGCATAGGCTTGATTAGTGTAGGAGTCCCACTACCTGAACAATTGTACGACAATGTGAATGAGGCCCTCATTTATGTGATATACAGGTTGTATCGGAGTGCCTCTTCCTTGTAATTTTTGGCAGCACTTGCACTTTATATTCAAGTAATTATACAGGAAAGAATGTTTCTAAACAATTTATCCTCTAAAATCGATTTTATCTTCGGTTTTGTGTGTATTATTGTCAGTCTGTAAAAGTGGCATACTACTCGGACAACATCGTTCCCAGCAGCGACCTGGGAGTCCAAGATGCATCCAGACATCCTCCCCATGCTATTCCCAAACAATTTCAGTGGTGTTTCCATCAATTTCTGACCTTTTCCTGTGAACCAGACACCCTCCCCTCTTCAGAGCAGGGAGTGCCTGTTTTCATACACGGGTTCTCCCATTGACTTCCATTGTGCTTGGGTGCTCGGTAGAGCACCAGAGCATCCCGAGGTGTTCTACTCGAGCACCAGAGCACTTTGGTGCTCGATCAACACTAGTGATCATAACATCAGGGGTGTAACTATAATTTATAGGGCCCCATAACAAAATGGGGCACCCACAACCTGTTGTAAAAAAAAAAAATTAAACAGTAGCATAATCAGTAATAATAAAAATGTATGTACAGTATAACAGCACTATATATCAGAAAACTCACATTGCAGCAAAAAGCCACCATATTGTTTTTCCCTACAAAAAAATATATAATGTTCTTGTACTTGATTGGGCCCCCCAACCTCTGGGCCCCATAACAAGTTCTATGGCTGCTACGGCTATAATTACGCCTAAGCATAACATCATTTGTTATTTTAAAGGGGTTGTCGGAGTAATTTTTTTTGTTCTTTGTATGTTTCTAACTAGGCAACTGTACGGACTTTACAATGCACTTAGTTTAGCTACAGTTGCTGCTTTCTCAGATTTCATTGAGGGTGACCTGTGATGTCAGATTCTCTCCCTGCTCTGATGATGTTTCATGCACAAGCCTGAGAGAGCAGATATGTGTCTGTACACGAGACATCACTATGTTGGCCACGCCCCCTCTGCACTGGCCAAGCTGTTGCTGTCTGCTCCCTCTCTGGAATCTTCAGAAAAAAACTTTAGCCCCTTCAGTAGCACAGACTCAGGGCTGAAGGCTTTACTGAGTAGCTACAGGCAGTGAGGAGACAAATGCTGGGCACAGGAGCCAACAGACTAGAGGAGTTCTGCAGAGCATTGCACAAGAACTGGTAGGGGGAAGATCCTGTGTGTATTAGCAGTGTCATTGTATAGCTGGGACTTGTAGTCCTACACATATAACATGCTTCTGAGTCTCCCAGCAGGCAGACATTTTATTCAGGGCAGAACTTGTATTCACTCCCTAATGGATTGTTGTTATTGCAGGTAAACAAAATGCCAGAAGAGAACCAGGGAAATTAGAAAATATATTTTTTTTTTGCCTAAAACTTGCTTAGCTTAGTTATATATTGCTGCCCATTAGATTTACAGTGCTATATTTTTTTTTCATAACTCGGACAAACCCTTTAAGCAATTTGAAAATAAAAAACTGTTACTACAATATGCAGTGTAATCTTCAGGAAGCTACAGAGCAGGAAGAGCAGATTGATAGTTTTGTGGGAAAATATACAGTAAAACTTGTTATTTATGTATTTAAATATCTTCTTTTTCTGACTACAGCTGCACATGTGGGTGGGGATAAGTGACTAGCAGAAGGACCCGGCTTTACACGAGTATATTTCATCTATTTCATTTTATGTTTCCGTCTGTCGTAAAAAGATACAGTTTCCCCCATAACAGTGACCTCTACAGTACCTGCCCCTTTAACAATGACCTCCACAGTGTATGCCCCTTTAACATTGACCTCCACAGTGCCCGCCCTTTTAACAATGACCTTCATAGTGCCCGCCCCTTTAACAATGACCTCCACAGTGCCCGCCAATTTAGCATTGACCACCCCTTTAACAGTGACCTTCATAGTGGCCGCCCTTTTAACAGTGACTTTCACAGTAACCACCCTTTTAACAGAGAACTCCACAGTACCCGCCCCTTTAAAAGTGACTTTACCGGTGACTGCCCCTTTCACAGTGACTTTCGCAGTGACCGCCCCTTTTACAGTGATTTTCATAGGGACCGCCTCTTTAACAATGACTTTCACAGTGACCGACCCTTTAACAGTGGCCGCCACTTTAACCGCCTCCGGACCACCTAACGCAGGATCGCGTTCTGGAGGCGGCAGCTCCAGGCACAGTCACACATATATGCGTCATCTCGTGAGACGCGAGATTTCCTGTGAACGCGCGCACACAGGCGCGCGCGTTCACAAGATCGGAAGGTAAGCGAGTGGATCTCCAGCCTGCAAGCGGCGACCGTTCGCTGGCAGGCTGGAGATGCGATTTTTTTTAACCCCTAACAGGTATATTAGACGCTGTTTTGATAACAGCGTCTAATATACCTGCTACCTGGTCCTCTGGTGGTCCCTTTTGCTTGGATCGACCACCAGAGGACACAGGCAGCTCAGTAATAAGTAGCACCAAGCACCACACTACACCCCCCCTGTCACTTATTAACCCCTTATTAATCCCTGATCACCCCATATAGACTCCCTGAACACCCCCTGTCATTGATCACCCCCTTGTAAGGCTCCATTCAGACGTCCGTATGTTTTTTACGGATCCAGGGATACATAGATCGGATCCGCAAAACACATACGGACGTCTGAATGGAGCCTTACAGGGGGGTGATCAATGACAGGGGGGTGATCACCCCATATAGACTCCCTGATCACCCCCCTGTCATTGATCACCCCCCTGTCATCAATCACCCCCCTGTAAGGCTCCATTCAGACGTCCGTATGTTTTTTACGGATCCACGGATACATGGATCGGATCCGCAAAACACATACGGACGTCTGAATGGAGCCTTACAGGGGGGTGATCAATGACAGAGGGGTGATTACCCCATATAGACTCCCTGATCACCCCCCTGTCATTGATCACCCCCCTGTCATTGATCACCCCCCTGTAAGACTCCATTCAGACGTCCGTATGTGTTTTGCGGATCCGTGGATCCGCAAAACACGGACACCGCGGATCTGCAAAACACATACGGACGTCTGAATGGAGTCTTAGAGGGGGGTGATCAATGACAGGGGGGTGATAACCCCATATACACTCCCTGATCACCCCCCTGTCATTGATCACCCCCCTGTAAGGCTCCATTCAGACATTTTTTTGGCCCAAGTTAGCGGAAATTTATTTATTTTTTTTTTTTCTTACAAAGTCTCATATTCCACTAACTTGTGATAAAAAATAAAATCTCACATAAACTCACCATACCCCTCACGGAATCCAAATGCGTAAAAATATTTTTTATTTTTTGTCACAAGTTAGCGGAAAATGATGATTTTTTTTTTTTTCTTACAAAGTCTCGGATTTCACAAGGCATTTTTACAGATTTCGATTTCAAACTACTTCTCACGCATTAGGGCCCCTAAAATGCCAGGGCAGTATAACTACCCCACAAGTGACCCCATTTTGGAAAGAAGACACCCCAAGATATTCCATGAGGGGCATGGAGAGTTCCTAGAATTTTTTCTTTTTTGTCACAATTTAGCGGAAAATGATGATTTTTAATTATTATTTTTTTCTTACAAAGTCTCATATTCCACTAACTTGTGACAAAAAATAAAAACTTCCATGAACTCACTATGCCCATCACGAAATACCTTGGGTGTCTTCTTTCCAAAATGGGGTCACTTGTGGGGTAGTTATACTGCCCTGGCATTCTAGGGGCCCTAATGTGTGGTAAGTATTTTGAAATCAAAATGTGTAAAAAATGACCTGTGAAATCCTAAAGGTGCTCTTTGGAATGTGGGCCCCTTTGCCCACCTAGGCTGCAAAAAAGTGTCACACTTCTGGTATCGCCGTACTCAGGAGAAGTTGGGCAATGTGTTTTGGGGTATCATTTTACATATACCCATGCTGGGTGAGAGAAATATCTCGGTCAAATGCCAACTTTGTATAAAATAAATGGGAAAAGTTGTCTTTTGCCGAGAAATTTCTCTCACCCAGCATGGGTATATGTAAAATGACACCTCAAAACACATTTCCCAACTTCTCCTGAGTACGGCGATACCAGATGTGTGACACTTTTTTGCAGCCAAGGTGGGCAAAGGGGCCCACATTCCAAAGAGCACCTTTCGGATTTCACAGGTCATTTTTTGCACATTTTGATTTCAAACTACTTACCACACATTAGGGCCCCTAGAATGCCAGGGCAGTATAACTACCCCACAAGTGACCCCATTTTGGAAAGAAGACACCCCAAGGTATTTCGTGAGGGGCATAGTGAGTTCATGGAAGTTTTTATTTTTTGTCACAAGTTAGTGGAATATGAGACTTTGTAGGGAAAAAAAAAATCATCATTTTCCGCTAACTTGTAACAAAAAATAAAAAGTTCTATGAACTCACTATGCCGATCAGCGAATACCTTAGGGTGTCTACTTTCCGAAATGGGGTCATTTGTGGGGGTTTTCTACTGTCTGGCCATTGTAGAACCTCAGGAAACATGACAGGTGCTCAGAAAGTCAGAAATTCACATTTTTGTACCATAGTTTGTAAACGCTATAACTTTTACCCAAACCATTTTTTTTTTACCCAAACATTTTTTTTATCAAATACATGTAGAACAATAAATTTAGAGAAAAATTTATATATGGATGTCGTTTTTTTTGAAAAATTTTACAACTGAAAGTGAAAAAGGTCATTTTTTTGCAAAAAAATCGTTAAATTTCGATTAATAACAAAAAAAGTAAAAATGTCAGCAGCAATGAAATACCACCAGATGAAAGCTCTATTAGTGAGAAGAAAATGAGGTAAAATTCATTTGGGTGGTAAGTTGCATGACCGAGCAATAAACGGTGAAAGTAGTGTAGTGCAGAAGTGTAACAAGTGGCCTGGTCATTAAGGGTGTTTAAGCTAGGGGGGCTGAGGTGGTTAACTGTGACTTTCACAGAGACCGCCCCTTTAACTGACTTTCACAGTAACCGCCCCTTTAACTGTGACTTTCACAGAGACCTCCCCTTTAACTGACTTTCACAGAGACCACCCCTTTAATTGTGACTTTCAAAGTGGCCACCCCTTTAACAATGACCGCCCCTTTAACAGTCGGTCGCCCCTTTAACAGTAACCACCCCTTTAAAAGTGACTTTCACAGTGACCACCCCCTTAACAGTGACTTTCACAGTGACTGCCCCTTTAACAGTGACCACCCATTTAACCACCTCAGCCCCCCTAGCTTAAACACCCTTAATGACCAGACCACTTTTTACAATTATGCACTACACTACTTTCACGGTTTATTGCTCGGTCATGCAACTTACCACCCAAATGAATTTTACCTCCTTTTCTTCTCACTAATAGTGCCTTCATTTGGTGGTATTTCATTGCTGCTGACATTTTTACTTTTTTTGTTATTAATCGAAATTTACCAAAATTTTTGCCAAAAAATGACATTTTTCACTTTCAGTTGTAATTTTTTTTTTTAAACTACATTTCTATATAAATTTTTCTCTAAAATTATTGTTCTACATGTCTTTGACCAAAAAAAAATGTTTGGGTAAAAAAAAAAAAATGGTTTGGGTAAAAGTTATAGCGTTTACAAATTATGGTACAAAAATGTGAATTTCCGCTTTTTGAAGCAGCTCTGACTTTCTGAGCACCTGTCATGTTTCCTGAGGTTCTACAATGCCCAGACAGTAAAAACACCCCACAAATGACCCCATTTCGGAAAGTAGACACCCTAAGGTATTCGCTGATGGGCATAGTGAGTTCATAGAACTTTTTATTTTTTGTCACAAGTGATTTTTTTATTTTTTTATTTTTTATTTTTTCCTTACAAAGTCTCATATTCCACTAACTTGTGACAAAAAATAAAAACTTCCATGAACTCACTATGCCCATCACGAAATACCTTGGGGTGTCTTCTTTCCAAAATGGGGTCACTTGTGGGGTAGTTATAATGTGCTGGCATTTTAGGGGCCCTAATGCGTGAGAAGTAGTTTGAAATCAAAATGTGTAAAAAATTCCCTGCGAAATCCTAAAGGTGCTCTTTGGAATGTGGGCCCCTTTGCCCACCTAGGCTGCAAAAAAGTGTCACACATGTGGTATCGCCGTACTCAGGAGAAGTTGGGCAATGTGTTTTGGGGTGTCTTTTTACACATGCCCATGCTGGGTGAGATAAATATCTCTGTCAAATGACAACTTTGTATAAAAAAATGGGAAAAGTTGTCTTTTAGAGAGATATTTCTCTCACCCAGCATGGGTAAATGTAAAAAGACACCCCAAAACACATTGCCCAACTTCTCCTGAGTACGGCAATACCACATGTGTGACACTTTGTTGCAGCCTAGATGCGCAAAGGGGCCAAATTCCTTTTAGGAGGGCATTTTTAGACATTTGGATCCCAGACTTCTTCTCACGCTTTAGGGCCCCTAAAATGCCAGGGCAGTATAACTACCCCACAAGTGACCCAATTTTGGAAAGAAGACACCCCAAGGTATTTCGTGATGGGCATAGTGAGTTCATGGAAGTTTAAATTTTTTGTCACAAGCTAGTGGAATATGAGACTTTGTAAGAAAAAAAATTAAAAATAAATCATCATTTTCCGCTAACTTGTGACAAAAATAAATAAATTCTAGGAACTCGCCATGCCCCTCACGGAATACCTTGGGGTGTCTTCTTTCCAAAATGGGGTCACTTGTGGGGTATTTATACTGCCCTGGCATTTTAGGGGACCTAATGCGTGAGAAGTAGTTTGAAATCAAAATGTGTAAAAAATGCCCTGTGAAATCCTAAAGGTGCTCTTTGGAATGTGGGCCCCTTTGCCCACCTAGGCTGCAAAAAAGTGTCACACATGTGATATCGCCGTACTCAGGAGAAGTTGGGCAATGTGTTTTGGGGTGTCTTTTTACATATACCAATGCTGGGTGAGAGAAATATCTCTCTAAAAGACAACTTTTCCCATTTTTTTATACAAAGTTGGCATTTGACCGAGATATTTATCTCACCCAGCATGGGTATATGTAAAATGACACCCCAAAACACATTGCCCAACTTCTCCTGAGTACGGCAATACCACATGTGTGACACTTTTTTGCAGCCTAGATGCGCAAAGGGGCTCAAATTCCTTTTAGGAGGGCATTTATAGACATTTGGATCCAGACTTCTTCTCACGCTTTAGGGCCCCTAAAATGCCAGGGCAGTATAAATACCCCACATGTGACCCCATTTTGGAAAGAAGACACCCCAAGGTATTCAATGAGGGGCATGGCGAGTTCATAGATTTTTTTTTTTGGCACAAGTTAGCGGAAATAGATTTTTTTTATTTTTTTTCTCACAAAGTCTTCCTTTCCGCTAACTTGGGACAAAAAGTTTAATCTTTCATGGACTCAATATGCCCCTCAGCGAATACCTTGGTGTGTCTTTTTTCCGAAATGGGGTCACATGTGGGGTATTTATACTGCCCTGGCATTTTAGGGGCCCTAAAGCGTGAGTAGAAGTCTGGAATATAAATGTCAAAAAAAATGTACGCATTTGGATTCCGTGAGGGGTATGGTGAGTTCATGTGAGATTTTATTTTTTGTCACAAGTTAGTGGAATATGAGACTTTGCAAGAAAAAAATAAATAAATAATAATTTCCACTAACTTGTGCCAAAAAAATGTCTGAATGGAGCCTTACAGGGGGTGATCAATGACAGCGGGGTGATCAGGGAGTCTATATGGGGTGATCACCACCCTGTCATTGATCACCCCCCTGTAAGGCTCCATTCAGACGTCCGTTTGTGTTTTGTGGATCCGCGGTGTCAGTGTTTTGCGGATCCACGGATCCGCAAAACACATACGGACGTCTGAATGGAGCCTTACAGGGGGGTGATCAATGACAGGGGGGTGATCACCCCATATAGACTCCCTGATCAACCCCCTGTGATTGATCACCCCCCTGTAAGGCTCCATTCAGAGGTCCGTATGTGTTTTGCGGATCCACGTATCGGATCCGCCAAACACATACGGACGTCTGAATGGATCCTTACAGGGGGGTGATCAGGGAGCCTATATGGGGTGATCACCCCCCCGTAAGGCTCCATTCAGACGTTCGTATGTGTTTTGCAAATCCGATCCATGGATCCGTAAAACACATACGGACGTCTGAATGGAGCCTTACAGGGGGGTGATCAATGACAGGGGGATGATCAGGGAGTCTATATGGGGTGATCAGGGGTTAATAAGTGACAGGGGGGGTGTAGTGTAGTGTGGTGCTTGGTGCTACTTATTACAGAGCTGCCTGTGTCCTCTGGTGGTCGATCCAAGCAAAAGGGACCACCAGAGGACCAGGTAGCAGGTATATTAGACGCCGTTATCAAAACAGCGTCTAATATACCTGTTAGGGGTTAAAAAAATTGCATCTACAGCCTGCCAGCAAACGATCGCCGCTGGCAGGCTGTAGATCCACTCGCTTACCTGCAGTTCCTGTGAACGCGCGCGCCTGTGTGCGCGCATTCACAGGAAATCTCGCATCTCGCGAGATGACTGGTAGATGCGTGACTCTGCCTGAGTGATCCTGCGTTAGGCGGTCCGGAGGCGCCCCTTTAACAGTGATCACCCCTTTAACAGTCACTTTCACAGTGACCGCCCCTTTAACAGTGAATACACAGTGACTGCCCCTTTAACAGTGCCTTTCACAGTGACTGCCCTTTTAACAGTGACTTTCAAAGTGACGCCCCTTTAACTGTGACCACTCCTTTAAAAGTGACTTTTAACCTCTTAAGGACTCAGCCCTATTTCACCTTAAGGACTTGGCCTTTTTTTGCAAATCTGACCAGTGTCACTTTAAGTGCTGATAACTATAAAACGCTTTGACTTATCCAGGCCATTCTGAGATTGTTTTCTCGTCACATATTGTACTTCATGACACTGGTAAAATGAAGTAAAAAAAAATTCATTTTTTTTTATAAAAAAATACCAAATTTAGCCAAAATTTGTAAAAAATTGCAAATTTCCAAGTTTCAATTTCTCTACTTCTATAATACATAATACCTCCAAAAATAGTTATTACTTTACATTCCCCATATGTCTACTTCATGTTTGGATCATTTTGGAAATGATATTTTATTTTTTGGGGATGTTACAAGGCTTAGAAGTTTAGAAGCAAATCTTGAAATTTTTCAGAAATTTTCAAAAACCCAATTTTTAGGGACCAGTTCAGGTCTGAAGTCACTTTGCGAGGCTTACATAATAGAAACCACCCTATTCTAGAAACTACACCCCTCAAGGTATTCAAAACTGATTTTACAAAAGTCGTTAACCCTTTAGGTGTTCCACAAGAATTAATGGAAAATAGAGATACAATTTCAAAATTTCACTTTTTTGGCAGATTTTCCATTTTAATATTTTTTTTCCAGTTACAAAGCAAGGGTTAACAGCCAAACCAAACTCAATATTTATGGCCCTGATTCTGTAGTTTACAGAAACACCCCATATGTGGTCGTAAACCGCTGTACGGGCACACGGCAGGGCGCAGAAGGAAAGGAATGCCATACGGTTTTTGGAAGGCAGGTTTTGCTGGACTGGTTTTTTTGACACCATGTCCCATTTGAAGCCCCCCTGATGCACCCCTAGAGTAGAAACTCCAAAAAAGTGACCCCATTTTAGAAACTACAGGATAGGGTGGCAGTTTTGTTGGTACTAGTTTAGAGTACATACGATTTTTGGTTGCTCTATATTACACTTTTTGCGAAGCAAGGTAACAAGAAATAGCTGTTTTGGCACCGTTTTTATTTTTTGTTATTTACAACATTCATCTGACAGGTTAGATCATGTGATATTTTTATAGACCAGGTTGTCACGGATGCGGTGATACCTAATATGTATACTTTTTTTTTATTTATGTAAGTTTTACACAATGGTTTCTTTTTTTAAACAAAAAAAATAATGTTTTAGTGTTTCCATAGTCTGAGAGCCATAATTTTTTCAGTTTTTGGGCGATTACCTTGGGTAGGGTATGATTTTTGCAGGATGAGATGACGGTTTTATTGGCACTATTTTGGGGTGCGTGTGACTTTTTGATCGCTTGCTATTACACTTTTTGTGATGTAAGGTGACAAAAAAATTGCTTTTTTTACACCGTTTTTAATTTTTTACAGTATTCACCTGAAGCGTAAGGTCATGTGATATTTTTATAGAGCCGGTCGATACGGACGCGGCGATACCTAATATGTATACTTTTTCTTTATTTATGCAAGTTTTACACAATATCATCATTTTTGAAACAAAAAAATAAATCATGTTTTAGTGTCTCCATATTCTGAGAGCCATAGTTTTTTTCAGTTTTTGGGCGATTATCTTAGGTAGGGTCTCATTTTTTGCGGGATGAGGTGACTGTTTGATTGGCACTATTTTGGGGTGCATATGACTTTTGTATCGCTTGCTATTACACTTTTTGTGATCTAAGGTGACAAAAAAATTGTTTATTTAGCACAGTTTTTATTTTTTATGGTGTCCATCTGAGGGGTTAGGTCATGTGATATGTTTATAGAGCCGGTCGATACGGACGCGGCGGTACCTAATATGTATACATTTTTTTCCCCAAGCTCGTCACCGGAAGGCAGCGCGATGCTTTCCTTTAGACATCGCGCTGCCTTCCATGCCATCGGGTCCCCCCTACAGCCGCATGGGGACCCGATGGCACCGCCGCCCGCCGGATAAGTTAAAAGCTGCAAACCAAGACGGGGGGGGGGCGGATCACGGGACCCCCCCCGGCATTGTGACAGGATGCCCGCTGAATGATTTCAGTGGACATCCTGTTGCGATTAACCCCCGCCGTTGCGCAATCACGATTTAAAGTTAGGACATACCGGTACGTCCTGAGTCCATAAGGGGTTAAAGTGACCGCCCCTTTAACAGTGACCGCCCTTTTAACTGTGACTTTCACAGTAACCGTGACTTTCACAGTGACTTTCACAGTAACCGTGACTTTCACAGTGACTTTCACAGTAACCGTGACTTTCACAGTGACTTTCACAGTAACCGTGACTTTCACAGTGACCGTGACTTTCACAGTGACTTTTACAGTAACCGTGACTGTCAGTGACTTTCACAGTAACCGTGACTTTCACAGTGACTTTCACAGTAACCGTGACTTTCACAGTGACTTTCACAGTAACCGTGACTTTCACAGTGACTTTCACAGTAACCGTGACTTTCACAGTGACTTTCACAGTAACCGTGACTTTCACAGTGACTTTCACAGTAACCGTGACTTTCACAGTAACCGTGACTTTAACAGTGACCGCCCCTTTAACAGTGACCGCCCCTTTAACAGTGACCGCCCCTTTAACAGTGACCGACCCTTTAACAGTGACCGACCCTTTAACAGTGACCGACCCTTTAACAGTGACCGACCCTTTAACAGTGACCGACCCTTTAACAGTGACCGACCCTTTAACAGTGACTTTCACAGTGGCCGCCCCATTAACAGGGACCTTCATAGCGCCCGCCCCTTTAATAACAGTGACCTCCACTGTGCCCGCCCCTTTAAAAACTTGGAGTTAAACTGTGTTTATGGCAGTTGGGATTTGAAGAGAAAGACTTGCAGGCTAGTATTGGCTAATGTGGGTCATTTTTTGGGAATATCTCAGGAACGGTACATACTAGAGAGCTGAGACTCGGTCTAAAACCTTCCCGGACACCTGATGTCAGTCAGTGATAACTATACACTGGGGTGGTGTTATCAGTGATATGATAGCATTCTCTGTTTAAGTGTGTATACAAAGAAAGCTATTAGTCACTAATAGTTGTACACAAGGGAGGTATTATCAGGGATTGATAGCATTCTCTCTGTAAGTGTGTATACAAAGATAGCTATTAGTCACTGTTTAGTCACGATTCCTGCACCCTGCTACTGTATCTAATGGTCTAATATTAAAGGGGTTCTGCAGTTTGTTTAAACTCTGGATAGTTCATCAGCATCTGATCGGCGGGGGTCCGACCCCGGGACTCCCGCCGATCAGCTGTTTGAGAAGGAAGCGGCGCTCCAGGAGCGATGCAGCCTTCTCACTGTTTACAGCAGGCCCAGTGACGTCACAACTAGTATTAACTGGCCTGGGTGGGGCTAAGGTCCATTCAAGTGAACAGAGCTTAGCCGCGCCCAGGCCAGTTGATACTAGTCGTGACGTCACTGTGCCTGCGGTAAACAGTGAGCAGGCCGCGGCGCTTCTGGAGCGCCGCTTCCTTCTCAAACAGCTGATCGGCGGGGGTCCCGGGGGTGCAGGACCCCCGCCGATCAGATGCGGATGATCTATCCAGAGGATAGATCATCAGTTTAAACAAACTGCAGAACCCCTTTAATGTTATCTTTGTATTTTTTTTTCCCGGTCCTTCAACAGTGTGCATTTCTATTATTGTTTTGTATCTGTTTTGTTCATGTAATGTGCGTGGTTCACCAGCAGGTGGCAGCGTATATGGCACAGCTATACTTAGATAGAATGGAACTCACCATTTCATTCTCCTCCCTTTGGGCAGAAGTGGACCAGTCCTGCTTCCTACCAGAAGGGAGGGGTTGCAGTTCTAGTTAGTTCCAGTTTAGACTCCATATTGGAGCTGAGAAGACATTAAATAAATTGCAGCCAGAGGAAATTGTTCTTTGGCTGGAGCAGGAGCCACAAAAGGGAAGTAGCTTGTAGAGCCCCCTGATGCCTTGCTAATTTACTTACTGAGTTGTCAGGATAGGGACAACAGCCAAAGGCACCCCAATCCAAAGATACCAGAACCGATCAAAAGTCTAGTAACCATAGCAACGCACACTTAAATTGCAGTCTAGCTTACATTGAGCCCTCTAGTCTGGTACAGGGTACCAAAAGCCATGCCTGATAATCAGGATAGCACCCTATTGGACCGCAGCGATCCACCAGCAGCTGCAGCCATTTGCATAATGCCTCTCACTGCAATACCATTTCAGGGTCCATTGGCTCCCATGTTATTCAGGAGAAGCTCAGCAAGAACATCTGCAGTATGTTAATGAAACTCAAAGAGGAGGATGACACATGACAGAATGACCTCGCCAGATGGAAAGCTCACAGGAGGAGTGCATTACAGAACTTGATAAAGAAAGCGGAAGAAAGGAAAAAGATGGAGAGGATGCTTAGCGGAAAAAGGTGACTAATCAGAAAGAAAAAGCATAAAAACATGTAAAGAAATAGTGGAGGAAAAAGAGAGAGAAAGGGAATTGCATGAAACCTATGAAAAGGCCAAGACTTCCTCTCAGCTGCCTGCTGAAGACAGCACCTTTTATGACACTACCAGATCCTCAAACCACTAAAAGTGACCTATCCACCAGTGAGGAGTCCACTGATACTGCACTCTGGAACCACCACCGAATGCGGAGCTCCTTGCTTTGAAAGACCAAGGGTCTATCCTTTACTGCTCCCCGGAGATCCTGTCAGCTACCAGGAAAAGGCCAAGGCTCCATGCACT
The DNA here is from genome assembly GCF_905171765.1 of Bufo bufo. Classification (NCBI taxonomy): domain Eukaryota; kingdom Metazoa; phylum Chordata; class Amphibia; order Anura; family Bufonidae; genus Bufo; species Bufo bufo. Next base: position 236,176,556 of record NC_053393.1, read on the forward strand.
CTGGAACCTCCACCGAATGCGGAGCTCCTTGCTTTGAAAGACCAAGGGTCTATCCTTTACTGCTCCCCGGAGATCCTGTCAGCTACCAGGAAAAGGCCAAGGCTTACAGAGGATCCTCCAGAAGAGGGCAATCCTGCAGTTCCAAATTCTGCCATGGAAGGCCACCAGTTGATCACAGATAAAGTTTCTGCTGGAGTTGCAGCTGCAGAGAGCACCAGAGCTAGCAATGACAGCGATGAGGACATTGCACAGCTTAAAGAAGGACTTTTGCGCCTTCAACTATGGGACCCAGGAGGAATACTTCCAGACCCTCCTGTAAGTGACCTCGTGCTGTGAGGAAAACCATCCATTGACCTACCGGAGTCGCAACGGAGACTGTGCTTGAAGGATGAGAACTGGTTTGCACTTTTGTTTGCTTTTGTTGCCCTTTCTGGTCCTCAAGCAGAGGGTCATGTTTTGTTAGAATGCCAAACATCAGCCAATAACCATTTCCAAGTTGCGCACGTTGGCACTATACCTGATGTGGATTACAAATGACTTTTTCCTTTTTGCACTATATGTTTCAGTTTTACAACGTTATAAGCCAGTACCTAAAGAATGAACTCAAACTTGTACCTGAGCTCTTTGTGACCTTTACTGTGACATTTGTGCACCAAAGTTTTCAAGTTTTTGCAATGTCCAAGTATTTTTGCCCATTGTATGGACTCTTGTGACGGGTATAGCAATTCAATTTCTTATGCACTTTTGAATGGACTTTGGTAAAATAATGCATTGTTAGCTAGATAGATAGCGACCCTTTGCATTTTTGTTTTCTCATATGGACTGCCTCTGAGTATGCCGAATAATAATGGTCCCACGTTGCCCTGTGTCAGTGTAGAAAGCCTAGGCATTATATTGTTATTGATTTGCATATGCCCTTAACCTTTTTCTCTCCACAGACTTGGGAGGGGAAGGAGCAAGTATGTCCTGTGTCTTTGGGTTCATGTGCTTCTGCTACACAGGGAGGACCAAGTGATAAAGTCACAAGCAGTGTAAACATCTTTAAAGGGTAACCCTGCTGCTAAAAATATGTTTCTAGGTGCCTTCAAGCACTGTGCACTGTCTTAGAAAATATGTGAAAAGCTACCAGTTCAGACATCAAGGTGACAAAGCGTAAAGCATTATTAGACCTTGGTGCTAGGAAGGGATTACAGGATGATGCCATTGCGGGCTTTCATAGTATTGTGGAGGGATTACAGTACATGACACCCCCACGCTTCCTGTGGTAGTAGGGATTGGTATCCATAAAAAAAGGGAGAGGGAATTTGGAAATAGACACCCTACTCAAGTGGGCAGAGACCTGTAGGTAGCCATTGCTATGTCAGTTTATGTATATACTAACAGAAAATATATAAAGCAGCACTCTAACTTTTAAAAGGGATCCCTAGAGCATACCCTAAGCACCAGCCAAGGACGGCTTGGTTCTAAGTAAGGAGGTATGTAACACCCTGGCATAGTGTTATGGTTCCTGCACCCTGCTACTGTCTCTAATGGTCTAACATTAATGTTATCTTTGTATTTATTTTCAGGTCCTTCAACACTGTGCATTTCTATTATTGTTATGCAACTGTTTGTTCGTGTAATGTGCTTGGTTCACCAGCATGTGGCAGCGTATATATAGCAGAGCTATACTTAGATATAATGGAACTCCCCATTCCATTGCAGCCAGAGGAAATTGTTTTTTGGCTGGAGCAGGAGCCACAAAAAGGAAGTACCTTGTAAAGCCCCCTGACTCCTTGGTAATTTACTTACTGAGTGTCAGGAGAGGGACAACAGCCAAAGGCACCCCATTCCAAGGATACCAGAACCGACAAAAAGTCCAGTAACCAGACCCAAGCAGAATTTAGCACAGCAGAGAGAAAGAGCAGAGTTATTAAGGAAGCCTGTCAGTTTATGCCAAAGCCTGCTGGAACCAAGAGAAAGCCTGAATGTAAAAAAAGCCTGAATATTTTCTGGAATCAAGTTTACCAAAGTAGAACTGCTGTTAAAGTTCACCAAGGGCTGGACTCAAAATATTCTTCATCCCCTAACTGAACTATTTCCCTTTTGCTTCAGAGCCCAAGCCTGCGATCCCACTCTATCCAGGTAGGAGCACCATGACACATAAGAAGCACTCGGCATTCCACTAATCCTGGGGGGCGGCACGTTGCAACTGATAGCTGTACATGGGGAGGTGTTATCAGTGATTGATAGCATTGTGTGTGTAAGTGTGTATACAGAGATAGCTGTCAGTCACTGATAGTTGTACACAGAGTTGGTGTGTGAGTGGGGGAAAAAGGTCAGTGCATCTTATGGGGCGAGTTCTAATGAGCGATTCCATTATGGAAGCGTTCATTAGTACAGGAGAACGGGGAATGATGAATGCAGCGCTCCCTGTGCGGGCTCTGTACTCACTGCTTTCTTATCTTCATCGGCCACATGCTGTGCTGTGACCTGTGCACAGCGTGAGGACATTGGCATGTTCTGTGACCTCATGCTGTGCAACAGGGGGGGTCAGAGCACAGATTTTTTTTTCTATGATCTGAGGTCTGATTTACGATTATTGAAAAAAGTATTTAGCCCAAAATGAGTAAAAATTTATCATATACAAAATACGAAGGTGTCCATAGCCTCTAAGAGCCAGAACAGGAAGCATAATAGATGGAGTAACTTTAAAAAAAATTACTGTATATCCAGAAAACCATTAATCAGTTTTTATGAACACAATTACATATACCGTATATACTCGAGTATAAGACGAGTTTTTTGGCACATATTTTTGTGCTCAAAAAGCCCCCTCGTCTTATACTCGAGTCTAGGTCTGTCTTAGCTCCGGTAATAGCAGGCAGTGCGGGGGGCGGCACTCACTCACTGACGTCACGTGCCTGCGCCGCCTAGTGGGAGCAGGCGCGTGACGTCAGTGAGTGAGCGCCCCCCCTGCACTGCCTGCTATTACCGGAGCTAAGACAAAGTAAGATATCTAAATAATCAGAGTAAAGAGCTCAGCAATGAGCAATGATTAAAGTTAAAGTACCGGTAGTTACTGATTTGTTTATAAATATACTGCTGTGAGCGTCGGGGAGGGGGATCTGTGGATGGCACTGTAGGGGGATCTGTGGATGGCAGTGCCATCCACAGATCCCCCTACAGTGCCATCCACAGATCCCCCCTCCCCTAAACAGTGCCATGATGGCACTGTTTAGGGCAGGGGGCATCTGTGGATGGCACTGTTTAGGGGGGATCTGTGGATGGCACTGTTTAGGGGGGGATCTGTGGATGGCACTGTTTAGGGGGGAGATCTGTGGATGGCTCCCTGTATTTAATGCAGAATGTGTGTGTATATAATGCACACACTCTGCATTAAATACAGGGAGTCAGAGTCAGACTCCCATCAATCTGAGTCACCCTCTTGCAGATGTGTGTATATAATGTACAGTGTGTGCATTATATACACATACACTCTGCATTAAGCTGCATTTCCCACCCTAGTCTTATACTCGAGTCAATAATTTTTCCCATTTTTTGGGGGTAAAATTAGGGGCCTCGGCTTATATTCGGGTCGGCTTATACTCGAGTATATACGGTAATATAGGCCAAGAAATACAAAAATAAGTATTTTTAAATTATGTCTTATCTCTAGTTATAGTAGTTACGGTATATGTTTTGTGACAAACTTAGTAGTGGGACAACCTTGCCAGTGGGACCACCAAGGCCAAAAAGTTTACCTACAGATATTGTCATCTGCTCTCACATTTGACCTTTTTAACAATGTCTAGTTGTACATTAGGAACATGTGCTCCCTCATCTAGTGTCCTGTTTCATTTTTTTCTACTCAAACATATTATCAAAGTTTCTTTTGACCTTAAACCTAATTCTTTCCAATTTTCTTTTCTTGATCGTTGTCATGACTACCAATATCAAGTGATGTTGATGCTTTATATGATGTCATTCTGTGTACTATAGTTTCTGCAGAAAAAATGAGGAGCTATTTTTGTGATGCTGCTAAATTAAAGAGGTGATTCATACCGGGTCAAAGATATTTTTTTTAGTTATCAGCCAAATGCGGCTTCATTCGCAAGCTGATTCTTCCAGCTTCACCATAAATATGTTCATTATGCTCAGAAGGGGGTGCATATTTATTTCAATGTGTAATGAGCAATACATCACTGCCATTTCCTTAATGACTAGTCCTTCTTTTCTCCATCATCTGCCATTTGAGGAAATCCAGGAGGCCTCCATAAAAATGAAAATAATTTTTATATAATGTGTTTGGCCAGCTATAGTCTTCCCCTGCCACTTAGTGTGACAGGTCCCTTTCAGACAGGAGACCCACTGATGTCAGCTGATGAAGACTCTCGCAATACAGACTACAGCTGAGACCTTAGCCTGAGATTCAGAGAATAAACCATTCTGGGACTGCATGGGAAGATCACAAACTATTAGCAACATGGCTTATAACCCTTCTACGGTCATACAAGTTTTGTCCCATGACAAACAATTATCCCCTATGCCTAGGATAAGGGATGTGTCTGATTGGCGATTGTCTGACCGCTGAAGTACCCGCCAATCTTGAGAACAGGGACCCTGTGTAACCCATTGGTTTTACATGCACGCTACCACTCCATTCATCTCTATGGGACTGTTGGAGACAGTCAATTACAAGCTGCCCACTATTTCTGGCAATTCCACAGAACTGAATTGAGCGGCAGTGTGCATGCATGATCATCACACCAGTCAAGTAGAGGAACACATGGCCCCAGTTATGTGTCTGGCAGGACCCCAGCCCCTGCTGATCAGATATCCCCCATTCTGTGAAGAGAGCATAAATATTTGCCATGAAGCGGCTGCTTTAAACATTTCCAGAAGGCTTTACATTTCTGCTATGTACCTTGCATTATCTCCTTGTATTCTTTTAGAGAACACTTTAAAAGAAGCTGGACAGGCCAAGCGCACCTTCCGCCGAGCTTTCCCTGCATTAATGTATGTAAAAGGTTGGCGCTCATATTTCTTATAATGAACTACCAATGAAGTAGGGATTTTACATTTTCTGCCTACTTGAAGTTGCTTTGTTTTGTATTATTTTAAACATTTGTTATCAAAACCATATTTACTTACCAAGAACGACTACAAGGCTATATTTTATAGCTTTCATTTTGGCTTTTGATAGGAGTCCTCGATGACTGAATCTAGCACTGAAATTTCCATCTAGGAGAAAAACAATTAACCATTACAAATGAAGGATGAGTTGACAAATTTACATTGCACAAATAATTAACAAACATTTTACAGTATATGCAAGCCATTCTAAAAATAAATGGATGAAGGTAGAATGAACCTCTACATTTGTGACAGACTTGTGAAAGTAGGGTCAAAATTCTGGGATAATTGTTATCTTTATAAAAAATTGTCTACCACCTACGGAGTTCTTTTTTTTTTGCTATACAGTGATCTAAATCTCTTTCCTAAACAGTGATTTAACATATAACATTCTAGAACATACTATAAATTTGGTACATGCTTTAAAAAAGTTTGTCTAATTTAACAAAATGTTTTGGTTGTCAAAATTTTGGTGCACAGTGCTGCCTCTTCAGTCATGACGCTTTTTCTGCTAAGCAATTCCCCTTGTTGAGGCAGAGAAATTATGCAAAACATAATAAATGTGGTGTCATGCATGCAGAATTGCAGACCATTTTTTGGTACAAACTAAGCCTTAATTCTGCATTAATTAGCCTTGTAAATCTTCCCCAGTAAGCATGCCTCCCAATCGTCCCGGATACGGTGGGACGGACCCAGATTTTGTACACAGTCTTGCGGTCCCAGGAGGGCTACAGCATGTCCTGACTTCAACTGCATCTCTGTCCTGAGGACACAAATTGAGTTGAATATAATTGTTAAGCAGGGAGCTGTCAGCTCCCTGCTCCACCGTCTTGCGCTTGCTCCAACAGGCAGACGAGATGCAGTGACATCATAGTGTCTGCTACTGTGAGCAAGAGAGAGCACAAGTAAGGGCATTATACAGGGAATGCAGAATTATTAGGCAAGTTGTATTTTTGAGGATTAATTTTATTATTGAAAAACAACCATGTTCTCAATGAACCCAAAAAACTCATTAATATCAAAGCTGAATATTTTTGGAAGTAGTTTTTAGTTTGTTTTTAGTTTTAGCTATTTTAGGGGGATATCTGTGTGTGCAGGTGACTATTACTGTGCATAATTATTAGGCAACTTAACAAAAAACAAATATATACCCATTTCAATTATTTATTTTTACCAGTGAAACCAATATAACATCTCAACATTCACAAATATACATTTCTGACATTCAAAAACAAAACAAAAACAAATCAGTGACCAATATAGCCACCTTTCTTTGCAAGGACACTCAAAAGCCTGCCATTCATGGATTCTGTCAGTGTTTTGATCTGTTCACCATCAACATTGCGTGCAGCAGCAACCACAGCCTCCCAGACACTGTTGAGAGGTGTACTGTTTTCCCTCCTTGTAAATCTCACATTTGATGATGGATCACAGGTTCTCAATGGGGTTCAGATCAGGTGAACAAGGAGGCCATGTCATTAGATTTTCTTCTTTTATACCCTTTCTTGCCAGCCACGCTGTGGAGTACTTGGACGCGTGTGATGGAGCATTGTCCTGCATGAAAATCATGTTTTTCTTGAAGGATGCAGACTTCTTCCTGTACCACTACTTGAAGAAGGTGTCTTCCAGAAACTGGCAGTAGGACTGGGAGTTGAGCTTGACTCCATCCTCAACCCGAAAAGGCCCCACAAGCTCATCTTTGATGATACCAGCGCAAACCAGTACTCCACCTCCACCTTGCTGGCGTCTGAGTCGGACTGGAGCTCTCTGCCCTTTACCAATCCAGCCACGGGCCCATCCATCTGGCCCATCAAGACTCACTCTCATTTCATCAGTCCATAAAACCTTAGAAAAATCAGTCTTGAGATATTTCTTGGCCCAGTCTTGGCGTTTCAGCTTGTGTGTCTTGTTCAGTGGTGGTCGTCTTTCAGCCTTTATTACCTTGGCCATGTCTCTGAGTATTGCACACCTTGTGCTTTTGGGCACTCCAGTGATGTTGCAGCTCTGAAATATGGCCAAACTGGTGGCAAGTGGCATCTTGGCAGCTGCACGCTTGACTTTTCTCAGTTCATGGGCAGTTATTTTGCGCCTTGGTTTTTCCACACGCTTCTTGCGACCCTGTTGACTATTTTGAATGAAACGCTTGATTGTTCGATGATCACGCTTCAGAAGCTTTGCAATTTTAAGAGTGCTGCATCCCTCTGCAAGATATCTCACTATTTTTGACTTTTCTGAGCCTGTCAAGTCCTTCTTTTGACCCATTTTGCCAAAGGAAAGGAAGTTGCCTAATAATTATGCACACCTAATATAGGGTGTTGATGTCATTAGACCACACCCCTTCTCATTACAGAGATGCACATCACCTAATATGCTTAATTGGTAGTAGGCCTTTGAGCCTATACAGCTTGGAGTAAGACAACATGCATAAAGAGGATGATGTGGTCAAAATACTCATTTGCCTAATAATTCTGCACGCAGTGTATATTACATTCATCAGGGGAATGTGGCTAAGTGATGGTTACTGTTGTATTTTATTAAAACTACAGCACTTTCACTATTTAAGGGGGGCGTTAAGGGGGCAGCACTATTGTAGAGGGAGCACCAAGATGTCATTCTTACTGTTAAGGGACACTTAGGAGGTATAACTACAGTGTCCCACTCCGTAGTTGTAGTAGTAGTAGTAGAGCCCTGTATTCATAAGGATATTTTCAGTATGTCCATTGTGCAACATGTATGTATATTGCTGTAATTCCTGCTTACATGTAGACACACCCAGTCACCTAGGTGATACTGGTGCTAAATACTTACATATAGAACAGGTTTCAGGAAGTGCAAGGGAGTGGAGTGGAGTTTTAGCTCAGTGAAAGAAAGGTCAATCTACAGTCGTGGCCAAAAGTTTTGAGAATTACATAAATATTGGAAAAGTTGCTGCTTAAGTTTTTATAATAGCAATTTGCATATACTCCAGAATGTTATGAAGAGTGATCAGATGAATTCCATAGTCCTTATTTGCCATGAAAATTAACTTAATCCCAAAAAAACCTTTCCACTGCATTTCATTGCTGTCATTAAAGGACCTGCTAAGATCATTTCAGTAATCGTCTTGTTAAGTCAGGTGAGAATGTTGACGAGCACAAGGCTGGAGATCATTATGTCAGGCTGATTGGGTTAAAATGGCAGACTTGACATGTTAAAAGGAGGGTGATGCTTGAAATCATTGTTCTTCCATTGTTAACCATGGTGACCTGCAAAGAAACGCGTGCAGCCATCATTGCGTTGCATAAAAATGGCTTCACAGGCAAGGATATTGTGGCTACTAAGATTGCACCTCAATAAACAATTTATAGGATCATCAAGGACTTCAAGGAAAGAGGTTCAATTCTTGTTAAGGATAGTCTCCTAAAGAGGATTCAGCTGCGGGATCGGAGTGCCACCAGTGCAGAGCTTGCTCAGGAATGGCAGCAGGCAGGTGTGAGCGCATCTGCACGCACAGTGAGGCGAAGACTTTTGGAAGATGGCCTGGTGTCAAGAAGGGCAGCAAAGAAGCCACTTCTCTCCAAAAAAAACATCAGGGACAGATTGATCTTCTGCAGAAAGTTTGGTGAATGGACTGCTGAGGACTGGGGCAAAGTCATATTCTCCAATGAAGCCTCTTTCCGATTGTTTGGGGCATCTGGAAAAAGGCTTGTCCGGAGAAGAAAAGGTGAGCGCTACCATCAGTCCTGTGTCATGCCAACAGTAAAGCATCCTGAGACCATTCATGTGTGGGGTTGCTTCTCATCCAAGGGAGTGGGCTCACTCACCATTTTGCCCAAAAACACAGCCATGAAAAAGGAATGGTACCAAAACACCCTCCAACAATCCAACAACAGTTTGGTGAAGAACAATGCATTTTCCAGCACGATGGAGCACCGTGCCATAAGGCAAAGGTGATAACTAAGTGGCTCGGGGACCAAAACGTTGAAATTTTGGGTCCATGGCCTGAAAACTCCCTAGATCTTAATCCCATCGAGAACTTGTGGTCAATCCTCAAGAGGCGGGTGGACAAAAAAAAACCACTAATTCTGACAAACTCCAAGAAGTGATTATGAAAGAATGGGTTGCTATCAGTCAGGAATTGGCCCAGAAGTTGATTGAGCGCATACCCAGTCGAATTGCAGAGGTCCTGAAAAAGAAGGGCCAACACTGCAAATACTGACTCTTTGCATAAATGTCATGTAATTGTCGATAAAAGCCTTTGAAACGTATGAAGTGCATGTAATTATATTTCACTACATCACAGAAACAACTGAAACAAAGATCTGAAAGCAATTTAGCAGCAAACTTTGTGAAAACTAATATTTGTGTCATTCTCAAAACTTTTGGCCACGACTGTAGACTAGAGCACTGACGTACTGTATGGTCAGTAGATGTTTAGTCTGTAGCCAAGGGAGCCTAATCCCAATAGAAGTGACCCAGTGTGGCAGAGAGTATAAGGAAAACCTGGTAGAGATGAGAGTTATAAAAAACAAGCATAGGGTCCGCGCTAGTGACAGCGAGTCTCTGAGGTAGCATAAATATAGTTGATTATCGGTGCTCTGCTCCACAGCTCTCCACCTCCACCTTCAACTTCTGCTGCATCTGTGCCTGTAAACCCACGGGCTGTTCAGAATCGGTCTTGCCACAACCTTCAAAGAAGTACTGACATAGCATAGACCCTTTTTTTTTTAAAGTTCACAATACACTTTATTTTACTTACAAGATTTTAGTCTTGAGTTCAACATTACATATAAAACAATGCCCGACCCGGGTTTCGCTCCCGCTTCATCTGGGGCGTCCTGATTGTTCTCTCAGGTATGGGCGGTATTTATCTTATGTAATACGTTACATCATTTCTAGTGTTGATCGAGCACCAAAGTGCTCTGGTGCTCGAGTAAAACACTTTGGGATGCTCGGGTGCTCTACAGAGCACCAGAGCACAATAGAAGTCAATGGGAGAACCAGAGCATTAAACCAGGCACCCACTGCTCTGAAGAGGGGAGGGTGTCTGGTTCACAGGAAAAGGTCAGAAATTGATGGAAACACCACTGAAATGGATCGGGAACAGCAAGTATGTCTGGATGAGTCTTGGACTCCCAGGTTGCTGCTGGGAACGATGTTGTCCGATTAGTACGCCACTTTTACAGACTAACAATAATATGCACAAAACCGAAGACAATCGATTTTAGAGAAAAAATTGTTAGGAAACATTCTTTCCTGTACAAACCGGATTCCAAAAAAGTTGGGACACTAAACAAATTGTGAATAAAAACTGAATGCAATAATGTGGAGATGGCAAATGTCAATATTTTATTTGTAATAGAACGTAGATGACAGATCAAACGTTTAATCCGAGTAAATGTATCATTTTAAAGGAAAAATACGTTGATTCCAATTTTCACGGTGTCAACAAATCCCCAAAAAGTTGGGACAAGTAGCAATAAGAGGCTGGAAAAAGTAAATTTGAGCATAACGAAGAGCTGGAAGACCAATTAACACTAATTAGGTCAATTTGGCAACATGATTGGGTATAAAAAGAGCTTCTCAGAGTGGCAGTGTCTCTCAGAAGCCAAGATGGGTAGAGGATCACCAATTCCCACAATGTTGCGAAGAAAGATAGTGGAGCAATATCAGAAAGGTGTTACCCAGCGAAAAATTGCAAAGACTTTGCATCTATCATCATCAACTGTGCATAACATCATCCGAAGATTCAGAGAATCTGGAACAATCTCTGTGCGTAAGGGTCAAGGCCGTAAAACCATACTGGATGCCCGTGATCTCCGGGCCCTTAAAAGACACTGCACCACAAACAGGAATGCTACTGTAAAGGAAATCACAGAATGGGCTCAGGAATACTTCCAGAAACCATTGTCAGTGAACACAATCCACCGTGCCATCCACCGTTGCCAGCTGAAACTCTACAGTGCAAAGAAGAAGCCATTTCTAAGCAAGATCCACAAGCTCAGGCTTTTTCACTGGGCCAGGGATCATTTAAAATGGAGTGTGGCAAAATGGAAGACTGTTCTGTGGTCAGACGAGTCACGATTCGAAGTTCTTTTTGGAAATCTGGGACGCCATGTCATCCGGACCAAAGAGGACAAGGACAACCCAAGTTGTTATCAACGCTCAGTTCAGAAGCCTGCATCTCTGATGGTATGGGTTTGCATGAGTGCGTGTGGCATGGGCAGCTTGCATGTCTGGAAAGGCACCATCAATGCAGAAAAATATATTCAGGTTCTAGAACAACATATGCTCCCATCCAGATGTCATCTCTTTCAGGGAAGACCCTGCATTTTTCAACAAGATAATGCCAGACCACATTCTGCATCAATCACAACATCATGGTTGCGTAGGAGAAGGATCCGGGTACTGAAATAGCCAGTCTGCAGTGCAGATCTTTCACCTATAGAGAACATTTGCCGCATCATAAAGAGGAAGGTGCAACAAAGAAGGCCCAAGACGATTGAACAGTTAGAGGCCTGTATTAGACAAGAATGGGAGAGCATTCCTATTTCTAAACTTGAGAAACTGGTCTCCTCGGTCCCCAGACGTCTGTTGAGTGTTGTAAGAAGAAGGGGAGATGCCACACAGTGGGGAAAATGGCCTTGTCCCAACTTTTTGGGGATTTGTTGACACCATGAAATTCTGATTCAACATATTTTTCCCTTAAAATGGTACATTTTCTCAGTTTAAACTTTTGTTCCGTGATTTATGTTCTATTCTGAATAAAATATTAGAAGTTGGCACCTCCACATCATTGCATTCAGTTTTTATTCACGATTTGTATAGTGTCCCAACTTTTTTGGAATCCGGTTAGTATATTTACTTGTATATAAAGTGCAAGGGCTGCAAAAAATTACAAGGAAGAGGCACTCCGATACAACTTGTATATCACATAAAGGAGGGCCTCATTCACATTGTGGTACAATTGTTCACGTAGTGGGACTCCTACACTCATAAAGCCTATGCACTAAGTGAAAGGGCTACCAAAAATACAAAGAACCGGCACTCCAATAAACTCTTTATTACACAGAGGAGGGCATCTTACACACCCTTGAAAAATTATGATTGATGGCCTTCTGGTGACCCTCAAAAACATTAGGGGTGAAGATCTGCTGCTGAGCTGACCATCTAAAACATTAGGGAAGAGGGTCTGCTGCTGAGCTGACCATCTAAAATTCTGCCTCAGTGTCCACAAGCCTAAATGGCAACATTTCCAGGGCCAGCAATTTGGAAAGGTGCGCATTTAGTGCTATGGCCTGTGGGTGGGTGGCTGGGTATTTGCGCTTTCGTTCACAGGCCTGGGGTATGGACATCTGTATGCTGCACTGGGACACAGAAATGGATGTGCTAGCTGATGGTTTTTGTGAAGGTCCAGGTGCAGGGTGGGAGGCATCCGGGACTGCGTTTTTGACAGGGGAATGGCCAGCACATAACACAGGGGAAGAGAAGGCAGTGGTGTGACCAGCAGACACTGATTGTGGACCCAGGCAATTGGCCCACCTATTAGGGTGCTTTGATGCCATGTGGCGGATCATGCTGGTGGTGGTGAGGTTGCTAGTGTACACGCCCCTGCTCATTATGGTATGGCACAGGTTGCAAATGACAATTCTTTTATTGTCCGCACTTTTCTCAAAAAAGCGCCAGACTGCGGAACACCTACCTCTTGGCAAGGGAGATTGTGGCCCACCTTCTCCCTTTTGCCACCCCACTGCCTCTTCCAGCCTGTTGCGGTGCAGCGGATCCCTCCCCCTCTGTACTGCTGTCCTCGCTCGGCTTGCCACCTTCCCAGGTTGGGTCAGTGATTTCATCGTCCACCACCTCCTCTTCCGTTTCCTCACTCTGGTCATCCCCCTGACTTGTTGACCTAACAACAACCTTGTTATTGACAACTGTGCCTCATCCTCTTTATCAACCTCTTGAGACACTAATTGCCGTTGTCTTATTGGCAACTGTGTCTCATCATTATCATCCACTTTGTGAAACACTAATTGCCATTCCCCATTATCATCTTCTTCTGACTGTGGATGCTCAAGAGTTTGGGAATCAGGGCACAAGATCTCCTCATGTCCATCTTCAAGCGTGATTGGCAAGAGGCCCAAATCAAGGAGTGGCGATGAAAAGAGCTCCTCGGAATATCTGAGTGTGGGATCAGTTGTTTGCAAAGACTCTCCATGGTGGGAGGAAGGAGTATCAGGGTGAGGATTCTGTTGACAAGACTCTTGGCTACTGAGACTGGACTTTGTGGAAGACAGGGTGGTGCTTAACGGAGTGGAAGCATTATCTGCTGCAATCCAACCGACCACCTGGTCGCACTGGTGTGACTATGAGAGAGGTGTCCTGCGCCGCCCTGCAAACTGGGACATGAAGCTAGGTATCGTGGATAAGTGTGTTTCTTATGCTCTGACAGAAGGCACAGTTTCACCACGCCCAGGGCCACGGCCTCTGTGTGCACCATCAGCAGCACAGCCACTTCCCCGTCCCTTACTGCTCGACTTGCGCATATTAAATGGTATATATGCTTGCAAGTATGTCACACGTACAGTAGCTCAGGTTTTGTAAGTGTATGCGCAAATAAATTACACTGAATGTCACTGATATTTAGGATGCACAAACGTTATACAGAAGATGTAGCTCAGGTAATGTCACTGTCAGCAGCGGCCAAACAATTGTGCTGAATGCGACAGATATTTAGGATGCGCAAATGTAACAACAGATGTAGCAGAGGTTGTGTCACTGTCAGTAGCAGCCAAACAATTGCAAGCAATTTAGCGCGGGTTGCGCTAATAATATATATTGCAGCCAGATAAGACAATAGTCCTTAAATGGACTTTTGGGTCTCTAACACCTTTCAACACTAAACCCTGCCTAAAAAAAAAAAAAGTTCCTGTCCCTACACTATTTGTCCCTTCTGCTGCAGCTCTCCCTGACTAAGATTAAGCCGAACCACGTGTCATCGGGTGCTATATAGCACCCGATGACGCGTTCCAGCCAGCCAGTCCCTAATGCCAGGACCAACATGACTAATGCATTACAGTGAGTGCCAGTACTTCCTTGCACATTTATTGGCTGTGTAGCAGCCAACAAATGTGTGGGGAGGAGACTCGAGTATCAATAACCACATCTCGTATGCTATGTCATAAATTCTTCCGATGCTCTCAAAGTTTTGGCCACTATCCCTATAATCTAGTGCTATATCCTGGTATCGAAACTCCTACATTCTACCTTTGGAGCGCTACTGCTCCCAGGGCCGGTGCCACCAGTAAGGCGAACTAGGCAGTCGCCTAGCGCGCCATTTAGCAGGGGGCGCCTGCCGCCCGGTGCGGTTTAAAAAAAAAACAAAAAACGTTGGTTATAACTAGTTAACAGTGGCGGCCGGCGGCGCCCCTCATGCTGCGCCGCCTGAGCGCTCTAAAGAATCCCGGCGGCGGGCGGCACATGTCAGAGACAGCACAGAGACACAGGCTGCAGCCTGCAGGTGCAGGCAGGCTGCGCAGCACTGAGCTGAGCCGGAGAATCGGAGTCACCAAGTCGGAGATGAGAGATGAATGATGATGCATGTTTTTTGTATTGTCCTAAACCACTGCCTCAGTGAAGCCATGGGGGTGGGGCAGGGGCGCACCGGCGCAGCAGACCAGAGAGACAGTCTGTCACTGACAGTGACAGTCTGACACCGCTGTGACCGCTGTCTGTCTCTCTGGTCGTCTGACGTCCTGAGTCAGAGTGACTATTCTAACTGCTAGCTTACGCTTACCTGGCTTCAGGCTGCTGAGGGTGGAGCGGAGGCAGAGCTCTGCCGACTTTGGAGCGAATGATCTTGATTTGAACCCCCTGACCCCTCCCACCCTTGAGCACGTGACGCAAAGAGAGGGGTGGAGCGAAGGAGGAAGAGAAGGCGGCAAGGCCGCACACTGAGCAGCAGCTGAGCAGCCAGCCACGGCCACGGTGGCCACCACCAGCAATTTGCCTCCCCCGATCGGCAGTGCAGTGCCTTCTCCTTCTGGGCCAGAACTAGAAGTGGGCTACTACCTGCCTGGATTGGAGTGCAGCCTGCAGGTGCAGCTGCTTTCTTCTTCCCCAGGACCCCAGGGCGACATTGGTGAATGGCAGGGCCAGTCCCCAGAGCCAGACCAAGAGCCAGAGTGCAGCCAGAGACCAGCTCATCTTATTGTCCTGGTGGTAAGTAGTCAGTAGACAATGCAATAGGTTTATTATTTACTGTATTTTTTGCCTTATAAGACGCACTTTTCCCCCCGTGCGTCTTATAAGGGAAATGGCCATGCGTCTTATAAAGCGGATTGCGGATACTTTGCTGGCCGCTATGCTGCACAGCGCGGCCAGCGAAGTATCAGTGTGGAGGGAGGAGGCGGGGACACTCATGGCGGGGCCCGGTGCAGTGACTCTACTCTAATACACCAGGCCCCGCAGCTGTTAAGTACATTCAATCCGAATGGGTCCGCAATTACTGTACTGTACTAGTACTTTATGTATAGCATTAATATGGCGCAGACCGGCAGCTCCCTTGGTCATGCGCCGCCTACCCATCTGCCTGCTCATTCATAAAGTGAGATAAGCAGGCAGGTGGCGCATGACCGAGGGAGCTGCTGGTCTGCGCCATCTTAATGCTATACATAAGGTACTACAGTAAGTACAGTACAGTAATTGCAGACCCATTCGGATTGAATGTCCTTAACAGCTGCGGCGGGGCCCGGTGTATTATAGTAGAATAACTGCACCAGGCCCCATGAGTGTCTCCGCCTCCTCCCTCCACACTGATGCATCTGATGGGGGATCTGTAGATGACACTTATGGGGATCTGTGGATGACATAAGTGTCATCCACAGATCTCCCCCATAACAGTGCGTCATCCACAGATCCCCCCCATAACAGTGCGTCATCCACAGATCCCCCCATAACAGTGCGTCATCCACAGATCCCCCCCATAACAGTGCGTCATCCACAGATCCACCCATAACAGTGCGTCATCCACAGAGCCACCCATAACAGTGCGTCATCCACAGAGCCACCCATAACAGTGCGTCATCCACAGATCCACCCATAACAGTGCGTCATCCACAGATCCCCCCCATAACAGTGCGCCATCCACAGATCATGATATGGGCAGATCATCTGATAGGGGGGGGGGGGGGCAATTTTTTATCTTGCCTAGGGCGGCAAAAATCCTTGCACCGGCCCTGACCGCTCCTAGTCTTCCACCTCACAGTTTCAGTTCTTATGTGTGAAATATTCAGTTCTTGTGTGTCACAATACTAACTCGAGATAGGTCCAGAGTGTACTACTATTTTCAAATCTAGAATCTAAGGAGGATCTCTCTTAATAATGTCTATATTAGTGCTGTAGCTATCCCACATCGTTACCAATGCATATTCTCTATTAGGCTTGATGTCAGGCTGATGTTACCAAGGTGCTATCTGGGGATACGCCAAAAAGACACTACTATTTCCAAAATAGACTCGGGGTCTACCCTATTAGTGGATAATATACTGTTACTATAGCGGTACTGTGCCGTTAACGCAGATTCAAGGTGCATGCTTTGTTGGAGTAGATACTAGGTTATTTGTTCCTAATACTAAACAGTGAGCTAACTAAAAATCGATTCGGGGTGTGCGGTCATATCCATATCTGAAAAACCAAGATGGTTTCCCTCAATTTTAGATCATATATTATTGCTATAGCAGTATCTGGTGATTACTATGGACTCAATTTGTGTTCTCTATTGATCTACATGTTGCTTGTCCTTGGTTAATACATTCATACGGACAGAATATCCCATTCAATATTTAACCCTTTAGGTTGTAGGGTTTGTAGTTTGTAAATCCATTCTGCCTCTCCCTTATTTATATGTTTAACTGGATCCCCTCCCCTGCCGTTAATGGGCGGCGTTTCCTCTTTTTGCAGACAGCTATGTGTAACTTTGGTGCTCAATCAACACTACTGACGATTAAAGACAAAGTGCTCATGTGCTCGGGCCGAACACATCGGTATGCTTGTGTGTTCTAACAAGCACAATGGAAGTCAATGGGAGAACCCCAGGCACCCTCTGCTCCGAAGAGAAGAGGGTGTCTGGTTCACAAAAAAAGGTTAGAAATTGAGATATCGCACACTCATTTCATATTACATTCCCTTCCAGAAAAAACTCCTTTTATTTTCAAAAGAGCACTGACAATTTGTGTTGAGCGAGCATGCTCGCTTTTGCCAGATGAACGCGATGACGGCACGGTTTAAGGTGGAGTGGAGAAGAACTGGGAGGAGAGAGGAGAAGGAGAAGAGGCAGGACGGGAAGCGCTGGGAGTGTGGCTTTGTGGGTTCTGACGGTGTTGCTCCCACTGGGCTGGGTGAGGGGAAGCTAGGTGCCTTCTTAATGCGGTCATCCCTAGGTGAGTGTTGGGCTTACCGCGACTTATGCATTGACAGCACAGGCTGCAGATGGAAACACTATTGTCAGCAGCGGACACGTTAAAAAAAGACCACACTGCGGAGCCATGTGCCGGCATCCTGGGGGCGCCAGATGTGACTGTGCATGGTGGATCGCTCGTTCCAGATACATTAGCAGTCTGATTTTTGCCTCCTGTGTACTAAGTATTGCCTGCTTGTCCTCCTTCTCCATCCTATCTGCTGCTCCGTCTCTCCCTCTGAACTCCCCTCCTCTTCCCCTCTTGTGGGCACCTACGTGACGTCCATTGACACGTCATCAGTCACATTTACCACCACTGACATTGGAGATCTCGGAGTAGCCAGCAACAGCGAGGACCACCCTCCTTGGGCTGATCTGGATACTGTCATCAGACTGCTGGATGGCGACCGTTGATACCTCCTTTTCCTGATCCGATGCAAAGAATGGCTGCACATCGGTAAGGTCTTGTAATGGATGGGAAAATAATTCCTCTGAGCGGAGGTATATGGTTGTGGTGGTGGTGGTGTCTTTGGGGGTGCACACAGCAGAGAGTGAAGAAGGTGCAGATAGAGAGGATGAGGAGGGTGCAGAAGCGGAAGGTTGAGTGAGCCACTCAACCAAGTCTGGTGCACCTTTGACGTAATTGCACGCACCTTCCCAGTTAGGCTCTGGCCTGGTGCACCTGCCCGTGTTTGTCACTCTATGTAGATGCGGTAATGCAGCAAAACTGCAAACAAATGCTGCACTATCCAAATGCACTTTATAGAAAGTATATTATCTATACTAATAAAAGCCCTTTGTACGTGCTCAGGGCTGTTGTCCGTGCGTGTGTGCCGATTAGTGAAGTGCGCATGCGCAGCGCACAAACCAATCAGCACACACGCAGCGCACAAACCAATCAGCACACACTCCACACACACAGCAGGGTGAGTGTGTGCCGATTATATACCATCCAATCTGAGTTTTCTCCAATCCGATGGTATATTTTAACTTGAAGCGTCCCCATCACTATGGGAACGCCTCTATGTTAGAACATACCATCGGATTTGAGTTAGATCCGACAGTATATTCTAACTCAGATCCGACAGTATATTCTAACAGAGGCGTTCCCATGGTGATGGGGACGCTTCAAGTTAGAATATACTAAGAACTGTGTATATAACTGCCCCCTGCTGCCTGGCAGCACCCGATCTCTTACAGGGGGCTATGATACGCACAATTAACCCCTCAGGTGCCACACCTGAGGGGTTAATTGTGCGTATCATAGCCCCCTGTAAGAGATCAGGTGCTGCCAGGCAGCAGGGGGCAGACCCCCCTCCCTCCCCAGTTTTAAATTCATTGGTGGCCAGTGCGGCCTCCCCTATCCCCCCCATCATTGGTGGCAGCGGAGAGTTCCGATCAGAGTCCCAGTTTAATCGCTGGGGCTCCGATCGGTTACCATGGCAGCAAAGATGCTACTGCAGTCCTGGCTGCCATGGTTACTTAGCAATTTTAGAAGCATTATACTTACCTGCGCTGTCTGTGGCCGGCCGCTCCTCTTACTGGTAAGTGAAAGGTCTGTGCTATAAGCAATGCGCCGCACAGACCTTTCACTTACCAGTAGGAGGAGCGCCCGGCCGGCCACAGACAGCAGCGTTGCAAGGGGGATGCGGGCCGCACCGGGTGACACCAGCAGGGCCGGCATTTACGAATCCCAGGCATAGTCATTTGTATTGCCGTCCTCAGGAGAGGGAGAGATGTGTCTGGGATTCGAACCCACAACCTTCTGAATCAGAGGCAAAGCACTTACCCACACGGCCATAACAGCTGCATTGCCACTGACTGAAAAAATATGAGACTTCTACTGTTATAGCTGGCTAAGTGTACATCTATACACATGACTGCTGCCCCAACACACCCAGCACTGCTATATCTCTATATGACAGCTGTCCCAGCACACTCAGCTCTGGTATATCTCTATATATGATAGCTGCCCCAGCACTGCTACATCTAATACACATGACAGCTGCCCAAACACACCCAGCTCTATACACATGACAGCTGCCCCAGCACACTCAGCTCTGCTATATCTCTATCTATCTATCTACTGTATAGCAATACTTAGAGATATATAGATGTAGCAGAGCTGGGTGTGCTGGGGCAGCTGTGATATATAGAGATATAGTAGAACTGAGCCACTGGCCACATATTGCTTTTAATACTGGGGAGGGAGGGAGGGGGGGTCCGCACTGGCCACATATTGCTTTTAATACTGGGGAGGGAGGGAGGGGCCGCACTGGCCACCAATGCTTTTTATACTGGGAGGGAGGGAGGGGGGGCCGCACTGGCCACATATTGCTTTTTATACTGGGGAGGGAGGGGGGGCCGCACTGGCCACCAATGCGGCACCTGAGGGGTTAATTGTGCAGATCACAAGCCCCTGTAAGAGATCGGGTGCTGCCAGGCAGCAGGGGGCAGTTATGTACACAGTTATTAGTATATTCTAACTTGAAGCGTCCCCATCACCATGGGAACGCCTCGGTGTTAGAATATACTGTCGGATCTGAGTTTCCACAATAGTGAAAACTCAGATCTGAAAAAGTTGTTATGCAGACGGATCCGCACTGAACAGATACCATTGTTTGCATTTATAGGTGCGGATCCGTCTGTGCAGATACCAGATGGATCCGCACCTAGCGCAGGTGTGAAAGTAGCCTAAAATAGGGACTCCTGACTTTACATTGAAAGTCAATGGGGGACAGATCAGTTTACAATTGCACTAATATTGTGTCAATGTAAACGGATCCGTCCCCTTTGACTTACATTGTAAGTCAGGATGGATCAGTTCGGCTCTGCACCGCCAGGCGGACACCAAAACACGCCAGCAGTCTCAGCACCACGTGGCACTGCCATTCGTCTCAGCCACCAATCAGCGCCAGCTGTTTCAGCCATCAGCTGCAGTCTCAGCACCACCAGTCAGTGCCAGCAGTTCGTGCCAGCTGTATCAGCCACCAGTTACAGTGCCCACAGTCTCAGCACCACCAGTCAGTCCTAGCAGTCAGTGCCAGCTGTATCAGCCACCAGTCACAGTGACAGCAGTCTCAGCACCACCAGTCAGTGCCAAGCGTATTAGCCACCAGTCACAGTGACAGTGGTTTCAGCACCACCAGTTAGTGCCAGCTCTATCAGCCACCAGTCACAGTGCCAGTGGTCTCAGCACCACCAGTCAGTGCCAGCTGTATCAGCCACCAGTCACAGTGACAGCAGTCTCAGCACCACGTGGCACTGCCAGTCATCTCAGCCACCAGTAAGTGCCAGCTGTTTCAGCCATCAGCTGCAGTCTCAGCACCACCAGTCCGTGCCAGCCATCTCAGGCACCAGTCACAGTGCCCACAGTCTCAGTGCCAGCAATCAGTGCCAGCAGTATCAGCCACCGGTCACAGTGCCAGTGCTCTCAGCACCACCAGTCACTGCCAGCCGTATCAGCCACCAATCACAGTGCCAGTGGTCTCAGCACCACCAGTCAGTGACAGCTGTATCAGTCACCAGTCACAGTGCCAGTGGTCTCAGCACCACCAGTCAGTGGCAGTCATATCAGCCACTAGTCACAGTGCCTGCAGTCTCAGCCAAAAGTGAGTGCCAGTGACGCATATTACAGCTACATATAAGTCGGCATTACAGTAAGAGAAAATATTATCTATACTAATAAAAGCCCTGTGTATGTGCTCAGGGCTGGTGTCCGTGCTTTTGTGCCGATTATAGAAGTGCGCATGCGCAGCGGACGGACGGACACACACACAGGCCAATCCAGGTCGCAGAGCCGGGCTCGGGGGCACAGCGGCGGGACAGCAGCGCTCAGGGAGGACGACGCCGTGAGCTGGGCACATCGCCTTTCAGAGTTATACTCTGCCCGGAGAACACGGGACAGCGCAGCAGTCACAGATCCTGGGGAGCCGTCCACACTGAGAGCCGGCTATCTTACTCATTATGCCGCACTGCGCATGCGCCCGCTTCCCCACACGCGCAGTGCGGCCAGACGCCGCTCCATCGGCACACACTCCACGGACACTACATGTGCAGAATCCTATTGTAATGGCAGCGGGGGGCAGTCACTGTATTGCACTTGCCCCGCTCACTTACTACATGGTGAAGCAGGAGGCCTGGCGGGCGGCCAGGCACTGGTAGCGTAACTCACTAAGTGACGCCCCTGCTCCGCCCACTGCATGAATGAAGCAGTCGGCGCAGGTGCATGACGTAGTGAGTTACACTGCCAGTGCCTGGCCGCCCGCCCGGCCTCCTGCCTCACCATGTAGTAAGTGAAGAAGTGAAGATCGTTATTATTATTACAGTTATTCAAAGTATTACTACTCTGAGCGGGGCCGGTGCAATACAGTGACTGCACCGGGCCCCACTGCCATTACATTCACACTAAACAGCGACACTGTTATGGGGGGGGATCTGTGGATGACACATAGCATAAGATGCTATGTGTCATCCACAGATACCCCCATAACAATGTCACCCACAGACCCCAATAAGTGTCAGCCACAGACCAGCCCCATAACAGTGTCAGCCACAGACCCCAATAAGTGTCAGCCACAGACCAGCCCCATAACAGTGTCAGCCACAGCGCCCCCATAACAGTGCCATCCACAGATCCCCCCTAACAGTGCCATCCACAGATCCCCCCTAACAGTGCCATCCACAGATCCCCCCTAACAGTGCCATCCACAGATCCCCCCTAACAGTGCCATCCACAGATCCCCCCTAACAGTGCCATCCACAGATCCCCCCTAACAGTGCCATCCACAGATCCCCCCTAACAGTGCCATCCACAGATCCCCCCTAACAGTGCCATCCACAGATCCCCCCTAACAGTGCCATCCACAGATCCCCCCTAACAGTGCCATCCACAGATCCCCCCTAACAGTGCCATCCACAGATCCCCCCTAAGAGTGCCATCCACAGATCCCCCCTAAGAGTGCCATCCACAGATCCCCCCTAAGAGTACCATCCACAGATCCCCCCTAACAGTGCCATCCACAGATCCCCCCTAAGAGTGCCATCCACAGATCCCCCCTAACAGTGCCATCCACAGATCCCCCCTAACAGTGCCATCCACAGATCCCCCCTAACAGTGCCATCCACAGATCCCCCCTAACAGTGCCATCCACAGATCCCCCCTAACAGTGCCATCCACAGATCCCCCCTAACAGTGCCATCCACAGATCCCCCCTAACAGTGCCATCCACAGATCCCCCCCATAACAGTGCCATCCACAGATCCCCCCATAACAGTGCCATCCACAGATCCCCCATAACAGTGTCATCCACAGATCCCCCCATAACAGTGTCATCCACAGATCCCCCCATAACAGTGTCATCCACAGATCCCCCATCACAGTGCAAGCACTACTGTTCTAGCGCCCATTATTGTAACAGGCTTAATGTCTAGTTGATATATAACAACCCTGCTTCAATCATTCTTTTGGGGGGGGGGGGGCAACTAGTAAATCACACCAGTAGAAAATATTTGTTCCAATAGCGTTTGTCACTCTGTGTAGATGCGGTAAAGCAGCAAAACCGCAAACAAATGCTGCACTACCTAAATGCACTATATAGAAAGTATATTATTGGTATATAACAGCCCTGCTTCAATCAGGTTTTTTTGAGGGGCAACTGGTATATCACACCAGTAGAATTTATTTGTTCCAATAGCGTTTGGCATTCTGTGTGGCTGCAGTATCGCAGGTAGGGGGTATGTCCATGTGCTGAAACGTCTTAATTGGCTGTCCTGTACCACCTGATGGATGTGTCATGGGTCAAAGTTCTTCACAATGTAAAAGAATATGGCGGGCGCGAATATCACCAAATGTTCGCATGTTCCGTGAATCGCGAACACGCAAAGTTCGCCGTGAAACAACCGACGGGCGAACTGCAGGCCATCTCTACTCACAAAGGCTATATGCGAAAAGCCAGGTATATGCAAGCCATCAATCTATCCATGAGACAGATGACCTGCTGCTTAGCTTCGGGAGAGAGGATCTGTGTTTGGTCTCGTTCCCAGGGCGGCTTTGCTAGCTGGGAGGCTCCCTGCTCCTAGGTCTGCCTCGAGCTGATCACTCGATGCTCGACTTGTCTGTCTGTCGGTCATGTGACGCTGGCCACGTCACATGACCCTCACTCCCCACTATACATACAGGCGGCCTGCTGGCTACAGGTTGCCTGTGATTTTAGTCTCTTAGGCTGTGTGTATTGTTAGCTACTCTATTGATTGACCTCTGGAATTTGACCTTGACAGTTTCCTGACCTCCCTTTGCCTGCTCCCTTGGTTTTGACGCTACATCTCAAATGCAAGTAGGAAGGGACAGGGTTGAGGGTGGCAGTCTAGGGGGTGCACTTCCTTCTACCTTCCCTTCCCGTGACACAAACCTTACAATGGCAGCCTTGTGCACTACGAGACATTCCAAACCAGCTCCAACTCATCTGACTGAGAGCCAGTAAGCTTTAAAGTTGCTTCATATCTGTTGGATGGCTTGGGTGGACCTGCGCACCTAGATCAATATCATTAGGATGGCAAAAAGTTTTCTGATTGTCCTAACAATATTCAATAACCTTTCTATATAGTTTTGTCATGTAAAAACTCATTTGCATAAACATGGGCATATGGGAAAGACATGCAAATGAGCAGATTCTGCCTTGTTTTTCAGCTGAAAAACCATTTGCATGGAAAATTTGCGATCTACACTACTCATGAACAGCGCCAACTATTGGTTTCATATGACAAGAGTAATACTTGGCTTTTGGCATATAGCCTTTGTGTGGTTGACTATTGTATGTCGTAGATAATAGGAGTCCAAGATGCATCCAGCTATCCTCTTAATGCTGTTTCCAAACCATTTTGATTGGGTTTCCATCAATTTCTAACTTTTTTTTGTGAACCAGACACCCTCCCCTTCAAAACAGGGGGTGCCTGGTTTGATGCTCGGATCTCCCTTTGACTTTCTTTGTATTAAATTGTACTCGAGCACCCGCAGTATTCAGCCGAGCACTCGGATGTGCCGAACATAGCGATGTGTATATGTGTGAAACATAGAAGTGTATTGATGTATACGCCACACCTGAAAGATAGACAGTCAGCCAGAAGTTACAATAACCTGAGTGTGACCAGTCGACAGGACTTTGTTTTCCGTCCTGCATAACAGAAACCAGACTGATCCGTTATACTTGCCCATAAACTTCTATTATGACAGATGAAAACAGAATGCCTCTTAAAAGGCTTCCGTTTTTCATTCCATCAGGGAATTCCTATTAAAAACGTAACCTATAACGGAATGCCAAAACGCAAGTGCGAACCCACCCTAACTTGTGATGTCCTTTTAATGGATTACAACTACCGCTTTGCATTCCAATAATCTGAACATCTACCTCAAGGCAAGTGATTCTCAGTAAATGTTCCATTTATTTATTCCTTGAGTACCAACTACTACACCCATCATGCCACCACATTCACGCATGCCCCCGCAGCCAGTTTGCTGCATAACTAATATGAAAAGGACGCTAAGGTAGAATAACTACTGTGTGGAAGCAGTAAGGAAGTGTTCTATTGTGTGGGGGCACTAAGGGACATTCTACTGTGTAGGAGCACTAAGGGGGCATAACCATTGTTTGGGGGCAATACCCCTCACAGGGGACACCAAGGAATAACTACTGTGAAGGGGCACTAAGGGTGCATACTTCTGTGAAGAGGGTACCAAGAGCATAACTACTGTGTGGGAGCTCTAACAGGGAATCTTTACCGTGAAGGGCACAAAGGAATACTTTCACGATCAATCCCGTGAAAGAGGTTAGAAGATCTGAGAGACTTGCATCATGTGAGGTCATCTGACAGCCTCTCGGTTTTCACTTTGCAGTGTTGTTGTTGGTATGACCACACATCTTGTTTCAGGTGTAGCTTGTGTTCATTACTGCTTCTCTATTTATTCTGGACTCACTTCTTACCATGCGGTTGATATTCTCTGCCTGGAGTTGGAATAGCTGGTGTGTTGTCCTCATCTGAGTTCCTGTTCATTCATTTTCTATATACGATAAGTGTACTTCTCTTGGTATTCTGTTGCTCCCATTTGCTTGTTGCTTACTAGGCCTCAGGGAGATGCTGGTTCATTCATCTGGGAAGGAACCAGTAGTCTCAGACCCTGTCACTAATCCTATGGCTTTTCAGTGTTTCTAGGGCCTAGGTTTCCAGAGTATGAATATTCCCACCTTCAAGGTCTATTCATACTGAGAGGAGTCAGGGCTAGGTTTAGGGTTTCCGTAGGTGGTCACCATTTCCCTGTCCCTAGCCTTGAGGCCTAGTTCCTGGTCATTTTCCTTCTGTTGTCTTTCTGTTGTCCCCCCCTTACACTGTGACAAATAGCTACTTTGTAGGGACAATAAGGTGCACTCTTCTGTTACTAGGGTACTAAGGGAGCATAACTACTGTGTGGGAGCACTAAGGGGGCATTACTACTGTGTGTGGACAATAACAGGGCATTCTACTGTGTGGGGCACTAAAGGGGCATTCTTACTGTGAGCGGGTACTAAGGGAGTATTGTGGCAGGCGAAGCACTATGAAGTGCCTTTTGCGCTGTGGCATTAGAAGAATTTTGATATCTCTGACTTTTAGTCTAACCAGACTGTCTATTACTCTAATTCCTCTAGCGCCGTTCTATGGAAACAGTAGGTTTAAAGAGTACACCAAATGCTTCAAATAACTTATTTATTAACTGCAACTTTTCTTCATATATAAAACTGCCGCCTCCGCAGCAGATAGTCCATGTACAAAAAACGTGTTGAAAAGATATCACAAAATGGCGGTATGCATAAGATGGTGGTTCAACTGTTCAATCTTGTCATTCAACATAAAATGGTGGATATATTTCTCTTTTTCGAGTATCTGTACTCTCACTTTAAGTTATCTAAGCACTTTATGATCTGTCTGAGAGGTATATCTGAGGTCTAACTAATAGTTCACTTGCAGTATGCAGTTAGCAGTGACTATTTGCAGATTGGTTGAGTAGGATCTGGTATGGTTGTATACAATTTGGATTGCAATATGGAATCTGAATGCTTGCAATTTGTAGCTTGCAATTTGTATCTGCAATTGAATTTGTATTTGAATCTGTATTTGGTGGAACTGTAGGTAAACATATATATCTAGTTCAGTATACAGTTCTAAACACAATACTAACAATATGAACATTATATAACTGTTTTAAATACCTATTTTGGCCTCTGTTCCCATAAAATTCAGCTCTCAGTGGAGTGAATGTCTCTTCAGCTCCTCTCTCTGGTGAATATTGATTCTAGCAGCAGGAGCTGGCGGAATTCCCAGACAGGCTGTGTGTGAGGCTGGCTGTGATTGGTAAAAACTCTTGCTGTGTGAGAAGCTGGCTGTGATTGGTCTAGACTTCTGCCCAGCAACAACAGATTAACACTATGCTTTCTGTTTCTGCTGTGTCACTGAGCTTACCTTACATTACAAAATGAATCTTAAAGGCATATTATCTTTTTCTGCTTCTGTGAACACAAAATATAACAGTTATATGACATCCAAAACATGATGTCACAGTAAATAACTCTGCTTTTGTCTTTAACACATAAACATAGGAACTGTATTAAGGTTATTAGCAGGTCTAGCTGTATACACATATAAGCTATACTAGTAACCTAGGACAGGTCTTACCTGGCCAGCTACACTCCCACCAAAATTACCTATAATTCTATGTTCTTAGTGGTAGGACTTGAACATGAATTTGAGGAATTTTCCATAAGGTTCTCAACTTCCAAGTGTCTTATCACTCGCAAGTAGAACAACTAACTTCTGTATAGAACATTCCAACTTGAGTGGAGTATGAGACGTTTTCCTTTTTTGTCAAGTTTTGGTATTGTCTGAATACTGGTAGGTGCAACTCTGGCCTTCCCCATAACCATGGCACAGTGTATCTTTTCTACTCTTATTACTCTGATGTAGGTGCACTGACCATAACCATAACTACTGGCATCTGAAAAATGATGAAGTTCTATTTTCTTATACTTTCCGAAATCATGAGGTACAAAACATCTGGGTATCCAAACTTCTCTCAAGTTTTGCAAGTCTCTTATCCAACTCTCCCACCTTGGCCTCAAATTTTCAGGTATGGGCTCATCCCATCCCAACTTCTGTCTGCATAATTCTTGCAGTATTTCTTTTGCTCTGAGGATTACTGGGGCCAAGAATCCCAATGGATCAAATATAGAAGCCACTGCGGAAAAAATGGTTCATCTAGTTGCAACTTTCTCTTCAATAGATACTTCAAAGAAGAACTTGTCGTTCTCTACATTCCAAACCAAGTACGTTCTTAACTGGAAGATGATCATAATTGAGATCTACATTCTTCATTGTTGCTGCACGTTCAGAGTCACTGATGGATTCCAGTACCTCTCTGTTTGAGAAGAATTTGTGAAGGCGCAGGTTTCCTTGTACATAACTCTTGGCTCTCTTTCACTAGTTTGATTGCAGATTCTGTGGACTCTAGACTTATGAGACCATCATCTACATAAAATTTTTTCTTCAGAAAATTTACTGCTGATGGGCAATCCTTTTCATTCTGGTTAGCCAGGTACTTCATACCATAATTGATGATGCTGCTCCAAACAAGCGTACTTTCATTCTGTATTCTGCTGGCTCTGTATCTGTATCTCCGTCCTCCCATCATAGAAACCTCAGGAAGTCTTTATCTTCATTTTTCACATGAAACTGGTGGAATATCTTTTCAATGTCACACATGACCGCTATGGGATACTTTTTGAATCTACAGAGTACTCCAGGCAGAGAGTGTTTGTAAGATCTGGTCCTTTTAGTAGATCATTTAATGCAACACCATTGTACTTTGCTGAGCAATCAAATACTACTCTAATCTTATCTGGTTTCTTTAAGTGGTTAACACCTTGATGCGGGATGTACCACACTTCTTCTTTAGGTTGGTTATTAACTTTCTCTGCATGTCCTTCTTCGAGGATGCCTTCCTTGAATTTCAAATAATCCTGCTTTAATTTGGGATCTCTTCCCATCTTTTTCTTCAAACATTTCAATCTTGCTAGGGCAAGATTTCTGTTATTTGGCATACGAGGTCGTTCTCTAAAAGGTAAGGGCATTTCAAGATGACCTTGTTGATTCTGCTGAATACTTTCTTCTAGAGTGTGAACGAACTTTATGTCTTCTTGAGATACTCTTTTCTTTAGAATTTATGTTTGCTAAGTCGGATTCAAGGATCTTGATTACTTTTGCTAGACTTACAGTTGGTAAGTTTTGGACAGATATTCGATGACACAATCCTGTCACCGGTCTTGAGTTTGCGATCTGCTGTTTCCTTCCAACAACACCCCATCCTAGATCAGTTTGAATAGTGTAGGGATCACCCTTTCCTCCTGTGATTACCTTTCGTGGTACCAAGGCTTCAGGACAATCGTAGCCTATCAACAGTCCAACACCAAACTCCTTCAGCGGGGACATTTCATGAGATATGACAGATAGGTGCTCCCATTCATTGGATGTTTCAGAGGTAGGTATGCGATCTTGATCTAGAGGTATATTGTCTTTTGTATAAGCTGGAGGTAGATCTAATGTGCAGTTTGAATGAAGTCCTCTAACTCTCAGTCCTTTGACTGATCACTAATGTGTCTCTCCCCGTCATTGTGGTGAGCTTGAGCTTCACTGATTCAGTAGCCACTTGTAATTTCTTGCAGATTTCTTGATTAATGAAGGTGACAACACTCTGGGCATCCAGTAGCGCATAGGCGTATACCTTCTAGTTTCTCCTTTTAGGATTTAATATGCACACTGGTACAACCAATGATGTGCCATTGCTTTCTCCTTCCCTCAATCTGCAAGAGAATACAGATACTTTCTTTTTTTCCTTAGTATCTTTAGGTATTGAGGATTTATCCTTCTTTGGAAATTCTTCATGTAGTGGTGTAGTTTGGCGTCCTTTGCAAACGCTGCATGTGGCCTTTTTCTTACACTCCTTAGTAACATGGCCTTTTCTTAGGCATCTGAAGCACAGTTGGTTATCCAGCACAAATTTTATATTTTTCTTCTGGGGACTTTGCCTTCAATTGTTGGCACTTATGTATGGAGTGGTTCTCTCCACAGAACATACACTTCCAAAGAGAAAGCTGAAATATCTTTGTCTGAGCTTAGCAAGATACCTAGCAACCAATAGGAAAGTTGCCTACCCCTTACTATATAAGAAACTCCCCAGCAGCCATTTTCTTCTGTTCTTTGCAGTTCTGAGACAGAGCAGTGTCATTGCTGTGCTCTGTGCTTTGCCGAGTAATTTAAATTGCTGAGTCAATTACATTAGATAGTTGGCTCATATATATAATACAGATAGTTAGTTGGAGATAGTTAGTGTAGG
This sequence comes from Bufo bufo, assembly GCF_905171765.1. Classification (NCBI taxonomy): domain Eukaryota; kingdom Metazoa; phylum Chordata; class Amphibia; order Anura; family Bufonidae; genus Bufo; species Bufo bufo. The sequence goes on from NC_053393.1 coordinate 236,206,519, forward strand.
TTAGATAGTGATATAGTATAGATGTAGGTTCCAGTGCAGGGTGTTGGGTAGTGTGATAGGTGATGGCCTTGCGGTTCACCCGGAGGTAGTTTCGCTGCCAACTTTGCTCGTTCACTGTTCGCCGAACAGTTGAACATATGGCGATGTCCGCCGGCCCCATATTCTTTGCATTGTGCAGAACTTTGACCCATGACACATCCATCAGGTGGAACAGGACAGCCAATTGACATGTTTCAGCACATGGACACACCCCCTACCCTATAAATAAACCCGATCTGGCCATCATTTTACATTCTGTTTTTTGCCAGTGTAGGGAGAGGTTGCTGTGCGAAACAGGGACAGACTGTTAGAGAGTATAGAGACACCAAACGCTAGCTAATAGGGCCACAAAAGTCCTTTTAAGAACTGGTATAGGTGTGCTATCGATAGGTGTCACATACTGAGGGGTGTAATATACTTATAATATACTTTCTAACATAGAAAGTATATTATAGTGCATTTGTATTGTGCAGCAGTTGTGTGCGGTTCTGCTACGATACTGCAGCTATACAGAGGGACAAACACCATTGGAACAACTAATTGCAACTAGTGTGATACGAGTTGCCCCCCTAAAAAAACTGATTAAGGGGTTCTATATACCTGCTTCCACAAATACTGCTCTTCTCTAGGGACTTTGGCGCAGGGTCGTTTTGAAAATGACAGGCAGAGGAAGAAATGAAGAGAAGGAAGGAAAAAAAAAAACTGTATATGGCGCCAGATACATCTGAAGTAATAACCCACTAGATAATGATTAGTGGCTAGTTGTGGGATATCTTCAATTGGTTGCCCTTAAAATCAACATCAGTAACTTAAAAAGCACATTTTTATATAATAGTCGAGTCATATAATGATAACGGTGTTATAAAATATGGTAAAATGATGTGGTAAAAACGTTAGAATAAAAATGATGAAGGACACTCACGTCACCCAAGAGGGGCAGGGTGGGATAAAGCTCATGACACCCACTCTGCTTCCTCCTGCGCCTGGGTCACCTGTAGAGTATCCGGAATTAACGGCAGTCACACTTGGTACATCTGGTTAATATCCTTTAATTAGCACTGGGTAGGGGTAAGGTGCAGGCTCAACGCGTTTCTGGGTCTATAGGATCACCTTCATCAGAAGCATAAACAAGTTACATGCATTGTCCAGTATTTAAACACTGAAAAAGCGCCAGAGAGTAGAGGAAGCAGCGTCACTTCTGGTCAGCGCTCCAACGTGGAACGCATAGGGACCGGCGTGAAAGTAGAGGAGGTGTCGTCACTTCCGGTGAGCGCTCCAGCGTGGAACGCATTGGGACCGGCGTGACAGAGATGACGTCACTTCCGGTCTGCGCTCTAGCGTGGAATGCATTGAGGCCGGTGTGACGTAAAGTAAGTTCCCATATGCTTTCCAACGTGGAACACATCAGAACTATGATCACAAGAATACATGATTGGATATCTATATATAAACAATTAGTAAGTAGATCCAATGAAGCCTATAGCCTATAATCTCAATGGTATAAGAGGGGGTCACTATAAAATAAATGATACATAGCAATACGCGACTATACATAAATAAATAGATAAATGGATAATAGAGCCTATAAATAGTAGGTAGATCCAAATTTAGCCTAGTGGCCTAAGACCTATATAAATATAAAATGTATATGTGTACATAAATATATCATAATCTCTGTTATAAAAAAGGGGGTCACTATAAAATGGTAATACGTAGCGATACGCGACTATACGTAAATAAATAAATAAATGGATAATATATAATGCATATTATATCAAGGTATTTTATCTACAGACAGGAGGCATAATTAGACAGTACAACAAGGGATGCATAACGCTTCATTGGGGATATATAAGTGATAATGTCAAAAAAATGAGAAGTTAAAATAAAACCTTCTTTCTCGATGTCACAATCAGTATCCGCATAGGGGAATATTCCTCGCATATAAAGAGCATGGAAGGACTGATATGACAGTGAATGGATACATTAGAGGTCCTAGTAATTGTTCTCCGAGAACAACATAGTATTGTGGATTGTATCAATGGTACTAGCGCTAGATTTTAATAATTCGAATATTCCATTGATTCATCGAGTCCAAAAGGTGATAGTGTGTTCAAAAGGTAAATCCAATGCATTTCTTTTCGGCATAATTGTTGGTAAGAAGTGGTAATATGTTCTATAGGTGACACTTGCACCACATTTTTTGTGCCACAATGTAGATCTTGTTTGATCTTCCAGATCTCGATTTTGGGCCTCTTTTGGTGTGTCTATCAGTATTTCTTTGACACCGTGGGTGATCATGGTACAGCATAAACATTTTTTGAGCTGACATTTCCTTATCCCTGTCGTATTCGGATCTCGGGGAGTACCTAAGGGTAGAGTGACTTTTTTTGTCTCTAGTTTTAGGCAGGACGGAGCAATTATGTTTTTAAGAGTTTGTGCTCTCCTAAACGTGATTGAAGGTGGTCTAGGTAGGGAGTCTCTTAGTATCAGATCCTTAAGAAGGATGTCCCAATGTTTTGTCGATATTTGCCTGATGTTTTATTTGTAGGCCTTTTTGAAGAAAAATTAGGCTTAATCTCCCATAATCATATTATACTCTACAAAAGATATATTGACAACATTATAATTATTTGGGATGGACACAAGGAGGGACTGATTAACTTCATTAAGGAATTGAACACCAATAGCTGGGGTCTAGAATTCAGTTCTGAATATGACCCTCAGGTAGCCATTTTTCTAGATATTCATATCAAAACAATATCTAATAAAATCACAACCCAAACTCATTTAAAAAAAAGTTGATGCAAACAGTTACCTTTTATTATTCCAGTTGTCACTATTCCAAATGGAAAAACAATATTCCATTTGGTCAGATGAAAAGAATTAGGAGTAATTGCTCCAAAGACAAAGTGATGAGAGAACAATTAGAAATTCTCAAAAGTAGATTCAAAGAGAAGGGGTACCCAAAAAGGCTAATCAATGCCACCGGGAAGAGGGTACTTACCATACCCCAAAAAATAGCCCTTACATCTACCCGACCGAAAACTACAACAGATGATAAATATCAGTATATTCTTATCATTCGTTTTAATGCCAAACATAAAAACATCAGGCAAATATTGACGAAACATTGGGACATCCTTCTTATGGATCCGATTCTAAGAGACTCCCTACCTAGACAACCTTCACAGCGTCTCTCGCCATTTCTCTGAAAAACACAATAATGATCCATCTACTCTGAAAGTGTCACCTATAAGAACATATTACCACTTCTTACCAACAATTATGCCGAAAAGAAATGCATTGGATTTACCTTTTGAACACACTATCACCTTTTGGACTCAATGAATCAATGGAATATTCAAATTATTAAAATCTAGCGCTAGTACCATTGATACAATCCACAATACTACGTTGTTCTGAGAACAATTACTAGGACCTCTAATGTATCCATTCACTGTCGTATCAGTCCTTCCATGCTCTTTATATGCGAGGAATATTCCCCTATGCGGATACTAATTATGTGTGACATCGAGAAAGAATGATTTATTTTAACTTCTCATTTTTTTGACATTATCACTAATATATCCCCTATGAAGCGTTATGCATTCCTTGTTGTACTGTCTAATTATGCCTCCTGTCTGTAGATAAAATACCTCAATATAATATGCATTATTTATTATCCATTTATTTAATTTACGTATAGTCGCATATCGCTACGTATTACCATTTTATAGTGACCATCTTTTTTTATAACATTGAGATTATAATATATATATATATATATATATATATATACACACACACACACACATATATATATATATATATATATATACACACACACACACACACACATATACATTTTATATTTATATAGGTTTTAGGCCACTAGGCTTTATTTGGATCTACCTACTATTTATAGGCTCTATTATCCATTTATCTATTTATTTATGTATAGTCGCGTATTGCTATGTATCATTATTTTATAGTGACCCCCTCTTATACCATTGAGATTATAGGCTATAGGCTTCATTGGATCTACTTACTAATTGTTTATATATAGATATCCAATCATGTATTCTTGTGATCATAGTTCTGATGTGTTCCACGTTTGAAAGCATACCGGAACTTACTTTACGTCACACCGGCCTCAATGCGTTCCACGCTAGAGCGCAGACCGGAAGTGACGTCATCTCAGTCACGCTGGTCCCAATGCGTTCCATGCTGAAGAGCTCACCGGAAGTGACGCCACCTCCTCTACTTTCACGCCGGTCCCTATGCATTCCACGTTGGAGCGCAGACCGGAAGTGACACTACTTCCTCTACTCTCTGGTGCTTTTTCAGTGTTTAAATACTGGACAATGCATGAAACTTGTTTATGCTTCTGATGAAGGGGATCCTATAGACCCAGAAACGTGTTGAGCCTGCACCTTACCCCTACCCTGTGCTAATTAAAGGATATTAACCAGATGTACCAAGTGTGACTGCCATTAATTCCGGATACGCTACAGGCGACCCAGGCGCAGGAGGAAGCAGAGTGGGTGTCATGAGCTTTATCCCACCCTGCCCCTCCTGGGTGAAGTGAGTGTCTTTCATCGTTTTTACCACATCATTTTACCATATTTTATAACACCGTTATCATTATATGACTCGACTATTATATAAAAAGGTACATGTGCTTTTTAAGTTACTGATGTTGATTTTAAGGGCAACCAATTGAAGATATTCCACAACTAGCCACTAATCATTATCTAGTGGGTTATTACTTCAGGAGGTATCTGGCGCCATATACAGTTTTTTTTCCTTCCTTCTCTTCATTTCTGTATCACGTCCATATAGGATTTCCCTTATCTGGACTGCATACCTGTGGCAGCCTATTACCTCTCCAGTAACTAAATACACCTAGAACCATTATCTACGGTCCTTCCTTTGGCGCCCTGCCAGGATATCCCAGACCCCTTTCCTCCTAAAGGGCCTGTGACTAATCCCCTCTCCTTTTTTTACCTTTTGTCCCTGCCTGAGGAAGAGGCAGGCCGTTCCGCAGGGGTGGTAGGGGTCGGGCAGGTGCACCAGGATGGAGCCTACATGGGAAGTTGGAGAAGGTGCGTGCGATTACATCAAAGGACGCACCAGAGTTAACTGAGTGGCTCACCAATCCTTCCGCTTTGCACCCTCACTTTCTGTTGTGTGCATCCCCAAAGACAACACCACCACCACCTCCACCACCATAGCCCCTCCACTCGAGTCAGAGGTATTATTTTCACATAAATTTCCAGACCTTACCGATGCGCAGCCATTATTGGCATCGGATGAGGAAGAGGCGGTAGCAACGTTACGTGGGTGCCCACAAGAGAGGAAGAGGAGGGGAGTTAAGAGGGAGAGACAGAGCAGCAGATAGAGAGGAGAAGGAGGAGAAACAGGCAGAACTCGCAGTGCACAGGAGGCAAAAAGCAGCCTGCAAATCTATCTGGAACGAGCCATCCACCATGCACGGTTACATCTTGTGCTCCCAGGACGCTGGCACATGGCTCCGCAGTGTTGGCTTTTTTAAATGTGTCAGCTGCTGATAATAGTGTTGCCATCTGCAGCCTGTGCTGTCAACGCATAAGTCGCGGTAAGCCCAACACTCACCTAGGGACAACCGCCTTAAGGCACCTGGCCTCCCATCACCGAGCCCATTGGGAGTAACGCCGTCAGAACCCACAAAGCCACACTCCCGGTGCTCCACGTCCTGCCTCTTCTCCTTCTCCTCTCTCCTCCCATTTGTCCTCCACTCCACCTTCCACCGTGCTGTTGATGCGTTCATCTGGCACAAGGCAGGCTTCCGTGGCCCAAATGTTCAAGCGTAAAAAAACGATGCTGGCTTGTTGTAACTGCTAGCCCGCCAACTACTGCCATATAAATTTGTGAACTCGGAGGCTTTTAGAAAATTTGTGGCCATTGGCACACTGCAAAGGAAGGTCCCCGAAGGGAAATATTTCTCCCAGAAGGGCATCCCTGAAGTTTATGGCCACGTTCAGCGGTAAGTTAATATATCCGTGGCACCCGTGTGGATTTGGTGTTACTGCCACGGATTGCATGCAGGCCTGCCTCTTCTCCTCCTCCTACTCCATACTCAGTCTCCTCCTTGTCTGACGACTCCTTTTCCACTGCTACCGCCTCTTCAGCTGCACCCCGCAAGCTCCCCAGAACCTATTTGATGTGCCTGGTGAGACATTGCCATGCTGTGCTGCAGCTGTTGTGCCTGGAAGCCAAGAGCCACACCGGTACAGCACTCTTTTCAGGTCTGTTGTCACAGGCCGATCAGTGGCTAACCCCGCTCAATTTGACAGTTGGTAAAATGGTGTGCAACAACGGTGCCAATCTGCTGAGCGTGCTGAAACAGGGCAAAATGACACATGTGCCGTGCATGGCACACGTACTGAATTTAGTCGTGCAAATACCCCAGGGTCCAGGATGTGTTGCGGCAGGCCAGTAAAATCTCTGGCCATTTTAGAAGATATTACAAAACCATGGCTCGCCTTGCTGACGTTCAGCGGTGACACCACCTGCCCGTCAGACGTCTGATTTGTGACTGCCCGACGCATTGGAACTCCTTGTATATGCTTGATACGTTTCTTCTGGAGAAGCCTGCCGTTCACAACTACCTGTACGAAATCTGCAGCAGGACAGGTTCTGGGTAGCTGTTTTTTTTATTCACCGCTCCAGTGACTTCTCATGCGCAAAGCATGCAGACTTCTGCGTCCATTTGATAAGATCACCAAACTGGTCAGTCGCAGCCAGGGCGCCATCATTGACATTGTACTTTACGCCTTTTTTCTGGAGCGTGCATTGCGTCATCTCATTGATCAAGCCATCGAAGAGCAGGAGCAGGAATATGAGGAAGTCGCAATGCTGAATAATTTCCCTGGGGGGCTACTCCATCTGAGACAAGTCAGCAGGAGTCTGAAGAGGAGTCAGAGAAGGATGGTGCCTGGGGGAGGAGGAGGAGCAAAAAGAGCAGGCTTTAAACTTGGATCCCTGGTGTTGTCTGTGGATGGGGGGAGACCGAGGATGACATTCTCCTGGGCGATGAGCAGGAGACAGGCCGCTCCACCGCTTCCAATTTAGTGCTAATGGGGGCCTTTATGCTCCATTGTTTTAAGAGGGACCCACATATAAAAAGCATAAAGGGCAAGGACCAGTACTGGGTGGCAACGTACTTAGACCCCCGGTACAAACACAAAATGGCAGGCATGTTACCAGCATCACAGAGGGCTGTCAGAATGCAGCATTTCCAGGCCTTGCTGCGAGAGATACTGCTTTCTGCAGTTGCAGGCGCTGGCAGAGGAATTTCCACCCACAGAGAAACAGTTGCGAGTACCAATACTACAGCGCATGCAAGAAGAGGGCGGTTTGAAAATGTGTTGATCACTTCAGGTATGAGATCATTCTTGCAGCCAAACCATCGACAGCCGCCCTCCGGATCCAGCCTCAGGGAACGCCTAGCCCGACAGGTGTCCGGCTACATCGGGTTAACGGCCGATGTGGACGCTCTGAGAAGCAAGGAACCCCTTGACTACTGGGTGTGCAGGCTTGACCTGTGGCCAGAGCTGGCACAATTTGCCATGGAAGTCTTGGCTTGCCCCTCGCCGAGTGTCCTGTCCGAAAGGACGTTCAGCGCAGCAGGGGGGGGGGGATCGTGACCGATAAGCGCACTCGCCTAGGCCACGACAGTGTGGACTACCTCACATTTCTAAAAATGAATGAGGTATGGATCTCGGAGGAATTCAACACCTGTGACAACCACGTTTAATTGAATTTCCTCATGACAGCCCACAAATATCCGCCACCACCCAGAACAAATAATAGTCCCTGTCTTAGGTAAATACTGCGGCATAAAAAAGCCTTTTCTGTCTGGTGAATGCCTAATGTTTGGGGCCTGTACTACACAGGCCTGCAGTAAAATTGATATTGAAAGGCCGTCTAATATACTTCTGACCACATAAATCACTTACGTTGAATAAATTTTGGGACCTGTAATCTAACTGGCCAACAGTAAAATTGTTATACGGTGACCGCCTAATGTACCTCCATCCACATCATCAATTGTTCTTTTCTGTCCGGTGAATGCCTAATGTTTGAGGCCTGTACTCCAGTGGCCTACATTCAAATTTTTATCCATTGACCGCATAATGTACATCGAGCCACATAATCACAATTTTTATGTCAGATGAATGCCTAATATTAAGGACCATACTCCCATGGCCTAAAATAAAACTTTTCTAGGCTCCAGCAGGGCACATTTCTGAGAATTTCCCTTTAAGACGCATAAAATGGCCCCTGATTAAAATACATATTTTTGAGGGGAATGCATTTTCTCTAGTCTCAGGAAACTTCTAGCAGCTTGAAAAATTTAGCAAAAGTGACCCACGTCTGTATTGCGCGCGCAATCCGCGCATATTAAATTGCCGATTTTTGCAATCAAGAAAATAATGACTGGAGATCACGAATTCTAGAATTTGCTAATTTATTGCAAATATTAGGCCAAAAATTCAAAAAATATCGCGAAAACGAATATTGCCTATGCCTATTCTCATGACTAGTGCTAACACTTAGTGCTTCACACAAAGAAGGCACTCAAAATATGCAGGGTACAAAGGGTCACTGTTACTGAGTGTACTGAGTGGGGGCACAAAGGAGAATAAGTAACATTAGGTATGTATGGAGAGACATTGAGTAAAAGGTTAAAGTTTATCTTAACATAAAAAAAAGCTGCAAATTGTGTCCCTCTTTCCTTTCTTTTTCAGTTGAGATTTATCCAGTAAGTTCTTAAAAGGACTGTGCAGTATAATCATATTGATAATCCACAAGGGAGTGTAACGGTCGCGTACACACACACACGGGGGAGGGTAGTGACCACTGCGCTCCACCCTCACCCCTGGCCCTGCCTACTTGCCTCGCAAGTCCTAATGACAGGGGACAACTGGACGACAATCCCTAGCTTGGAATAAGTGAAGGGATGACAGACAGACAAACAAACAGAACGTGAATGGACCGAGTCAATACCAGGAAAGCTATGAAGTACAAATGGAGCAAGCAGAGAATAGTCAGGAGAAGCCGGGGTCATAAATACCAGGAGAGTCGTGAAGTACCAAAGGAGTCAGCAGAAGATCGTCAGGAGGAAGACGGTTTCAGAATACCAGGAGACCAGCAAAGTACACAAGGAGCAGGCAGAGGATCGTCAGGAATTCAGCAGGAGGCAAGTACGCCAGGAAAGAAAAAAATCGCAGGTGGAACCTAAATAACAGGCAATCTGTGGCCAGCAGATTGCCTGTTTAAATAGGGAGGCAGAGGGGTCATGTGACGTGGCCAGCGTCACATGACTCCACACAGACTACACAGCCGAGTGATCAGCTCGGTGCTCAGCCCGATAACCATTCGCATAGATGCGCATAGTATTATCATCAGGAGCACGGGCGTTGCTGGACACGCTGATAATGCGTGCTCCGGACGCGCCCGCCTCCTAGATGGCGCCGTGACAGGGAGACTGCATGCAGTTAAACATTGAAAAGGATTCAGCACTCAAATGAGCAGGGCAACCCTTTCAAACAGGGTGTCATCAATATCTCATTGCACAACCCCTTTTGGCAGCAGAACTTTCCCTCATTGCTTTTTGGCCAGGGGCAGGAAAGCACATTGCCTTTGTGCTGCCTGAGGCAAAATTGAAACCCCCCCCCCCCCCCCCATGCCAAATTAATTCTTGACCAAACCCCTTCCCTCCAGCCAAAGGTGTAACTTGACCAGCATGCACTTTCTATAATACCAGTGTCTTCTTATGTGGCACAAGGGTCTTTGGGCACTCTTAGGCTCCTGGGCCTGGTAGCAACTGCTGCCTCTGCATCCCCTATAGCTACGCCCCTGTTCAAATCCTGTAAAGATAAATTAAAGAGCCTCTGCAGGAGCAGATTAATTGCACCATAGGCTGCTTACCCAACTTGGGTCCCCTCCATCCATTTTCCCCTGACCATTGTGGGGTTTCGCTCTGGTAGATAGGGTAAGCGGATGCAGTACAGAGGCAAAAGACAAGTTCTTAATGCAAAACTTCAGTGTTTATTCACACTTAAGGCAAATGCACAAAACAATGCGTTACTTTGCAGTCTTGGTGTTACTTCACACAAATTGGAAAGTTCATATAAGACAAGTCACCTTGATGTCAGTTCTGCCTCCAGCAGTCCACGGCAGGCTTTAGGGGGCCTGTTTGCTCGGCCCATGGGTCTCAGCCCTCCAACCTGGCATCAAGCCTCAGATCCCAACACAGATCCTGCTGCTGATCCCAGCTGCCTATTTAAGGACAGCCAGGTGCTGCCAAAAACCCAGACCGGCAATTTAAATCCAGTCCGATATTTGACCCCACCTGGCTGCAAATCAGGCCAGCAGCACACGATGGGAGGAAAATACCTGTTTTCCCAGACCATTCCCCTCACTGTGTCACATACATCCCTCCCTCCCCCCCCACCCCTTTGATCAACCCTGAGGGGGCGAACACTCGCCAGACAATGTACTCGGGACAGGGCATCTGCGTTTCCCTGCATCCGGCCTGCCCTGTGTTCCACTGTAAATTTAAAGTTCTGTAGGGAATGGAACCATCTCATGACCCAGGCCTTTCTGTCTTTGGCCTGGCTCATTAACTTAAGAGGGGAGTGGTCGGTTACCAGGCGGAATTTTCTCCCCAACAATTAATAACGGAGAGACTCGAGTACCCAGTTGATAGCCAGGCACTCTCCACTATACTGTACCTGGTCTTGGCTAGGGTGAGCTTACGGCTGAGGAAGACAACGGGATGCTCCTCCCCGTTGACTTCCTGAGACACTACAGCACCGAGGCCAACTTCAGAGGCATCGGTCTGTACTATAAATTCCTATTTGAAGTCGGGCGTCACCAAAACTGGGGACCCGCACAGGGCAGACTTCAAAGAGGAGAAAGCCTCTTCCGCCTGATCATCCCAGGGACAAACCTCATGTAATAGCCCACTATTCCCAAGAATGACTTTAACTTGCATAGCAGTGAGACTTGGGGTTTGATGACTCCGCGCCCAATGACTAGGGACGAGCGCGAATATTCGAATAGCAAAATATTCATACGAATATTACAACTTCGTAAATTCGCGAATATTTTGAATATATTAAAATATTAGTTTTTTTTCCATCTGAACCCGTCATATTAGTAATTTACTTTAATATTACTAAATTAGTGCTAGTAATTTAGGATCACAAATTTTGTGATAGTAAAAATTACTACTATCACTAATGGGTTGGCTTGGTAGAATTGTCGAATATAGCGCTATATTCTCCATCTTCGTCTATTCGAACAAGCCAACCCAATAGCATACAGCCCTTATGTGACCCGATTCACTCGCATACGAAATTGCCTATTTGTCGCATAACAAACTATCCTACATAAAGAAGGAAATTATAAATCAGTAACGATTCTCATTATTGATTTATAATTTTCCTCTTTATGTACAGCACTATATTAGCTAAATTGCAGTCTGTATGTGTCTATATGTGTATTACGAATATTCGCTATAACTTAATATTCGAAAAAACGAAGTTATTGCAATATAGCGAATATTCATAAATATTTTTTTTAGAGTCAATTTTTTTTGGAAAAAATTGACACTATAAAAAAAATACTACAGCGCTATATTAGTAAAATTGCAGTCTATATGTGTATATTACGAATATTCGCTATATTGCTATAACTTAGTTTTTTCGAATATTCGTAATATTAAAAAAATCTAAGTTATAGCAATATAGCGAATATTCGTAATGTACACATATAGACTGCAATTTAGCTAATATAGTGCTGTAGTATTTTTTTTTATAGTGTACATTTTTTCCAAAAATGAAGTTCAGAAGAGACAAAAAAATTAGACTATAAAAAAAAAAGATTATAGCACTATATTAGCTAAATTATGTGTATTTTATGAATATTCGATATATTGCTATAACTTCGTATTTTAGAATATTCGTAATATTTAGAGTTGAGCGAACACCTGGATGTTCGGGTTCGAGAAGTTCGGCCGAACTTCCCGGAAATGTTCGGGTTCGGGATCCGAACCCGACCCGAACTTCGTCCCGAACCCGAACCCCATTGAAGTCAATGGGGACCCAAACTTTTGGGCACTAGAAAGGCTGTAAAACAGCCCCTGCAAACAAATGTGGATAGGGAAATGAATTAAAATTAAAAAAATAAAAATTAACCAATATCAATTGGACAGAGGTCCCATAGCAGAGCATCTGGCTTCACGTCAGCAGAGAATCAGTCTCTTCATGCCATAGCAAAGAATCTGGCTTCATGTCAGCAGAGAATCAGTCTCTTCATGCCATAGCAATGAATCTGGCTTCATGTCACCCACAACTGGAACAGGCCACTGTCACATATTTAGGCCCCGGCACCCAGACAGAGGAGAGAGGTCCCGTAACAGAGAATCTGGCCTTATGTCAGCACAGAATCTGTCTTCATGTCATAGCAAAGAATCAGGCTTCATGTCACCCACCACTGGAACAGGCCACTGTCACATATTTAGGCCCTGGCACCCAGACAGAGGAGAGAGGTCCCGTAACAGAGAATCTGGCCTTATGTCAGCGCAGAATCAGTCTTCATGTCATAGCAGAGAATCAGGCTTCACGTCACCCACCCACTGGAACAGGCCACTGTCACACATTTAGGCCCCGGCACCCAGGCAGAGGAGAGGTTCATTCAACTTTGGGTTGCCCCGCAATATAATGGTAAAATGAAAATAAAAATAGTATTGAATGAGGAAGTGCCCTGGAGTAGAATAATATATTGTTAAGGGGAGGTAGTTAATATCTAATCTGCACAAGGGATGGACAGGTCTCGTGGGATCCATGCCTGGTTCATTTTTATGAACGTCAGCTTGTCCACATTGGCTGTAGACAGGCGGCTGCGTTTGTCTGTAATGACGCCGCCTGCCGTGCTGAATACACGTTCAGACAAAACGCTGGCCGCCGGGCAGGCCAGCACCTCCAAGGCATAAAAGGCTAGCTCTGGCCACGTGGACAATTTGGAGACCCACAAATTGAATGGGGCCGAACCATCAGTCAGTACGTGGAGGGGTGTGCACAGGTACTGTTCCACCATGTTAGTGAAATGTTGCCTCCTGCTAATACGTTCCGTATCAGGTGGTGGTGCAGTTAGCTGTGGCGTGGTGACAAAACTTTTCCACATCTCTGCCATGCTAACGCTGCCCTCAGAGGAGCTGGCCGTGACACAGCTGCGTTGGCGACCTCTTGCTCCTCCTCTGCCTTCGCCTTGGGCTTCCACTGGTTCCCCTGTGACATTTGGGAATGCTCTCAGTAGCGCGTCTACCAACGTGCGCTTGTACTCGCGCATCTTCCTATCACGCTCCAGTGTAGGAAGTAAGGTGGGCACATTGTCTTTGTATCGGGGATCCAGCAGGGTGGCAACCCAGTAGTCCGCACACGTTAAAATGTGGGCAACTCTGCTGTCGTTGCGCAGGCACTGCAGCATGTAGTCGCTCATGTGTGCCAGGCTGCCCAGAGGTAAGGACAAGCTGTCCTCTGTGGGAGGCGTATAGTCATCGTCCTGTGTTTCCCCCCAGCCACGCACCAGTGATGGGCCCGAGCTGCTTTGGGTGCCACCCCACTGTGAACATGCTTCATCCTCATCCTCCTCCACCTCCTCCTCATCCTCGTCCTCCTCATCCTCCAGTAGTGGGCCCTGTCTGGCCACATTTGTACCTGGCCTCTGGTGTTGCAAAAAACCTCCCTCTGAGTCACTTCGAAGAGACTGGCCTGAAACTGCTAAAAATGACCCCTCTTCCTCCTGGGCCACCTCCTCTTCCATCATCGCCCTAAGTGTTTTCTCAAGGAGACATAGAACTGGTATTGTAACGCTGATAACGGCGTCATCGCCACTGGCCATGTTGGTGGAGTACTCGAAACAGCGCAACAGGGCACACAGGTCTCGCATGGAGGCCCAGTCATTGGTGGTGAAGTGGTTCTGATCCGCAGTGCGACTGACCCGTGCGTGCTGCAGCTGAAACTCCACTATGGCCTGCTGCTGCTCGCACAGTCTGTCCAGCATATGCAAGGTGGAGTTCCACCTGGTGGGCACGTCGCATATGAGGCGGTGAGCGGGAAGGCCGAAGTTACGCTGTAGCGCAGACAGGCGAGCAGCGGCAAGGTGTGAACGCCGGAAGCGCGAACAGACGGCCCGCACTTTATGCAGCAGCTCTGACATGTCGGGGTAGTTGCGAATGAACTTCTGCACCACCAAATTCAGCACATGCGCCAGGCAAGGGATGTGCGTCAAACCGGCTAGTCCCAGAGCTGCAACGAGATTTCGCCCATTATCGCACACCACCAGGCCGGGCTTAAGGCTCACCGGCAGCAACCACTCGTCGGTCTGTTGTTCTATACCCCGCCACAACTCCTGTGCGGTGTGGGGCCTGTCCCCCAAACATATGAGTTTCAGAACGGCCTGCTGACGTTTACCCCGGGCTGTGCTGAAGGTGTGTGGCTGACTGGATGAGCAGGTGGAAGAAGAGGAGGAGGAAGCTGAGTAGGAGGAGGAGGAGGAGACAGGAGGCAAAGAATGTTGCCCTGGGATCCTTGGCGGCGGAAGGACGTGCGCCAAACAGCTCTCCGCCTGGGGCCCAGCCGCCACTACATTTACCCAGTGTGCAGTTAGGGAGATATAGCGTCCCTGGCCGTGCTTACTGGTCCACGTATCTGTGGTTAGGTGGACCTTGCCACAGATGGCGTTGCGCAGTGCACACTTGATTTTATCCGACACTTGGTTGTGCAGGGAAGGCACGGCTCTCTTGGAGAAGTAGTGCCGGCTGGGAACAACATACTGTGGGACAGCAAGCGACATGAGCGGTTTGAAGCTGTGTGTGTCCACCAGCCTAAATGACAGCATTTCATAGGCCAGTAGTTTAGAAATGCTGGCATTCAGGGCCAGGGATCGAGGGTGGCTAGGTGGGAATTTACGCTTTCTCTCAAATGTTTGTGAGATGGAGAGCTGAAAATTGCCGTGTGACATGGTTGAGATGCTTGGTGACGCAGGTAGTAGTGTTGGTGGTACATCCCATGTTTGCTGGGCAGCAGGTGCCAACGTTCCTCCAGAGGCGGAGGAAGAGGCCGAGGCGGCGGCAGCAGCAGAAGAGGCCGAGGCGGCGGCAGCAGCAGAAGAGGTAGCAGGGGGAGCCTCAGTGAGTTCCTTGTTTTTAAGGTGTTTACTCCACTGCAGTTCATGCTTTGCATGCAGGTGCCTGGTCATTAAGGTTCAGAACGTTAATGCCTCGCTTCAGGCTCTGATGGCACAGCGTGCAAACCACTCGGGTCTTGTCGTCAGCACATTGTTTGAAGAAGTGCCATGCCAGGGAACTCCTTGAAGCTGCCTTTGGGGTGCTCGGTCCCAGATGGCGGCGGTCAGTAGCAGGCGGAGTCTCTTGGCGGCGGGTGTTCTGATTTTGCCCACTGCTCCCTCTTTTGCTACGCTGTTGGCTCGGTCTCACCACTGCCTCTTCCTCCGAACTCTGAAAGTCAGTGGCACGACCTTCATTCCATGTGGGGTCTAGGACCTCATCGTCCCCTGCATCGTCTTCCATCCAGTCTTGACCCCTGACCTCCTGTTCAGTCTGCACACTGCAGAAAGACGCAGCAGTTGGCACCTGTGTTTCGTCATCATCAGAGACGTGCTGAGATGGTATTCCCATGTCCTCATCATCAGGAAAAATAAGTGGTTGTGCGTTAGTGCATTCTATCTCTTCCACCCCTGGGGAAGGGCTAGGTGGATGCCCTTGGCAAACCCTGGCAGCAGA
The DNA here is from genome assembly GCF_905171765.1 of Bufo bufo. Taxonomy (NCBI): domain Eukaryota; kingdom Metazoa; phylum Chordata; class Amphibia; order Anura; family Bufonidae; genus Bufo; species Bufo bufo. The sequence continues at coordinate 236,222,417 of NC_053393.1, forward strand.
GTCTTCAAACAGCATAAGAGACTGCTGCATAACTTGAGGCTCAGACAGTTTCCCTGATATGCATGGGGGTGATGTGACAGACCGATAGGCTTGGTTTTCATGCGCCATCTGTGTGCTTTACGCAGAAGACTGGGTGGGAGATAATGTGAACGTGCTGGATCCACTGTCGGCCACCCAATTGACTAATGCCTGTACCTGCTCAGGCCTTACCATCCTTAGAACAGCATTGGGCCCCACCAAATATCGCTGTAAATTCTGCTGGCTACTGGGACCTGAGGTAGTTGGTTCACTAGGACGTGTGGCTGTGGCAGAACGGCCACGTCCTCTCCCAGCACCAGAGGGTCCACTAACACCACCACGACCATGTCCACGTCCACGTCCGCGTCCCTTATTAGATGTTTTCCTCATTGTTCCCGTTCACCACAATTTTGAGAATGGCAAATTTGGGAATAGTTTTTCAACCCAGAACAAAAAGTGTGCTTTTACGGTCACTACAAATAACTTGACCAGCTAAAAACAGTACAGATTTGGTTGAATAGAAATGTGAGGCCTGTTTTTTTTTGCGCTGTGTGACAGGTATAGGTTTAAGCACAGAATTAGACTTGTATCTGCACGGTAGCGTGTGTGTTAAGTTTTTCTGAATGACACTATCAGCACCTTCAATGTAAGATATCCTTTTTGGGATAGATTTCAAGTAGGCCTCATATAGCAGAAACTAGTTATTTTGAGAATGGCAAATTTGGGAATAGTTTTTCAACCCAGAACAAAAAGTGTGCTTTTACGGTCACTACAAATAACTTGACCAGCTAAAACAGTACAAATTTGGTTAAATAGAAATGTCAGGTCTATTTTTTAGGTGCTGGGTGACAGGCTCAACTTGCCCCTGATGTAGTATATGGCCAAAAAATAACCACACTATTGATGGTTAAATGCACTTGGGTGACACAGGCTCAGCCTGCACCAGATGTAGTATATGGCCAAAAAATAACCACACTATTGATGGTTAAATGCACTTCGGTGACACAGGCTCAGCCTGCAGCTGATGTAGGATATAGCAAAAAATAACCACACTATTGATGGTTAAATACACTTGGTGATAGCTTGTGCTGGCGCACCACAAGCCACAAAATGGCCGCTGATCACCCCATAAAAAAGTGATCTAAAAACGCTCTGGGCAGCCTCAAAAAAGTGAGCAAGTCGATATTAGCACTTCAATGATCCACAGCTGCAGATCGATCACAGAATGAAGTCTTTTGGAGGAGTTAATCTGCCTAATCTCGCCCTAACGTCGCAGCAGCAACCTCTCCCTATGCTTGAATCAGCAGAGTGACGTGCAGCGCTACGTGACCCAAGCTTATATAGAGGCTGGGTCACATGCTGCACTGGCCAATCACAGCCATGCCAATAGTAGGCATGGCTGTGATGGCCTCTTGGGGCAAGTAGTATGACGCTTGTTGATTGGCCAAGAAAGCGCCGAACACCGAACCCGAATTTTTACGAAAATGTTCGGGTTCGGGTCCGTGTCACGAACACCCCAAAATTCGGTACGAACCCGAACTATACAGTTCGGGTTCGCTCATCCCTAGTAATATTCTAAAAAACAAAGTTATAGTAATACAGCGAATATTCGTAAAATACACATATTAGCCAATCAATATGCAAGTTGCCTTATACAGTTTAAAGAAAATCGCAATACGCAAAAAATTAAATGGCATATTAGTCGAGAAATAGAATAATGTCGAATATTCGATTTCGACGAATATAAGACGAATATTCAATCGAATATTCGCGAAATCGAATATGGCACCTCCCGCTCATCACTACCAATGACATACCCCAGGAATTTATTCTCCTCTAACCCCATCGCACATGTTTTGGGGTTAGCGGTTAGTCCAGCCTTCCGAAGGGAGTCCACTACAGCCTGCACTTTGGGTAGGTGACTTTCCCAGTCGGTACTGTGGATGACAATATCATCCAGGTAAGCAGAAGCGTACCGAAGCACAATGTCCATAAGTCGTTGAAAAGTGGCAGGGGCGCCATGCAGTCCAAAGGGTAACACCTTATGTTAGTACAGCCCCTCTGGTGTGATGAAGGCAGTTTTCTCTTTGTCAGCCTCCATCAAGGGTACCTGCCAGTACCCTTTGCTGAGGTCCAAAACAGAAAAATACCGGGCTTGTCCTAACCTCTCGATAAGCTCATCCACATTATCACTGGGTTGAGATCTAGTGACTGTGGGGGCCATTTTAGTACAGTGAACTCATTGTCATGTTCAAGAAACCAATTTGAAATGATTCGAGCTTTGTGACATGATGCATTATCCTGCTGGAAGTAGCCATCAGAGGATGGATACATGTTCTCATTCTGTTTACGCCAAATTCGAACTCTACCATTTGAATGTCTCAACAGAAATCGAGACTCATCAGACCAGGCAACATTTTTCCAGTCTTCAACAGTCCAATTTTGGTGAGCTTGTGCAAATTGTAGCCGCTTTTTCCTATTTGTAGTGGAGATGAGTGGTACCCGGTGGGATCTTCTGCTGTTGTAGCCCATCCGCCTCAAGGTTGTGCGTGTTGAGGCTTCACAAATGCTTTGCTGCATACCTCGGTTGTAACAAGTGGTTATTTCAGTCAACGTTGCTCTATCAGCTTGAATCAGTCGGCCCATTCTCCTCTGATCTCTAGCATCCACAAGGCTGCCGCATACTGGATATTTTTCCCTTTTCACACCATTCTTTGTAAACCCTAGAAATGGTTGTGCGTGAAAATCCCAGTAGCAGATTGTGAAATACTCAGACCGGCCCGTCTGGCACCAACAACCATGCCATGCTCAAAATTGCTTAAATCACCTTTCTTTCCCATTCTGACATTCAGTTTGGAGTTCAGGAGATTGTCTTGAGCAGGACCACCCCCCTAAATGCATTGAAGCAACTGCCATGTGATTGGTTGACTAGATAATTGCATTAATGAGAAATAGAACAGGTGTTCCTAATAATTCTTTAGGTGAGTATATATTTAGTGCAACCAGCGCTAAATTGCTAAAACTTTACAGACCCAAAGGTCTTGTAAATTGTGTGTGACAGCAATATCTATTTTTAGCGCATCCTGCACTAAATAGTGTACAATAGTTAGGCCGATGCAGACAGTGACATTAGCTGCGCCACATCTCCTGTGTAAAGCGTGCAGATCCCCAAAAAAATCGGACACACAGTGTACTTTGTTAATTGACGGTGTCCGCTTCTGACATTACAAGGGCCACATCTGCAGTGTAACGTGTGCGCTTCAAAAATGTATCTGACATACAGTGTACTTTTTTGCGTAGATTTTGCGGACATTGACATTACTGGTGGTACCTCACCTGTATTACGTTTCCTCATCCCGAATACCTGTGACATTCCCTATAATTTTTCATTAGCCGCTGGTGACAGCATTGACATTATCTGCGGGATATCTCCTGTGTGACGTTTCCACATCCCAAATACCATTTTAAATTTGTTTGTGCATACACTTCTAAATCCTACACTACTGTACGTGTGACAGGCTTTCAATCATATATAACATTTAATATGGAGAAGGCGAGCAGTAAGGTACGTGGCAGGTGCCGTGATGCTGATGGTGCACGCAGAGGCCATGGCCCTGGGAGCAGTGAAACTGTGCCTGCTGCCAGAGCACAAGAAAAACAATCATCCACGATACCTAGCTTAATGTCCCAATTTGCAGGGCGGTGCAGGACAATGCTCTCGAAGTCACACCAGTGCGACCAGGTGGTCGGTTGGATTGCAGCAGATAATACTTCCAGTCGGTTAAGCACCACCCTGTCTTCCACAAAGTCCAGTCTCAGTAGCCAAGAGTCTGCTCAACCCAATCCTCACCCTGATCCTCCTTCCTCCCACCATGGAGAGTCTGGGCAAACAAGTGATCCCACACTCGGATATTTCGAGGAGCTTTTTTCAGCGCCATTCCTTGATTTGGCCCTCTTGTCAAGCATGCTTGAAGAGGGACAGATCTTGTGCCCTGATTCTCAAACTCTTGAGCATCCACAATCACAAGAAGATGATGGTGGAGAACGGCAATTACTGTTTAATGAGGTGGATGATGAGGATACAGTTTCCAATAACTCAGCGGCAATTACTGTCTCAAGAAGTTGATGAAGAGGATGAGACACAGTTGTCAATCACTGAGGTAGTGGTAAGGTCAACAAGTCAGGAGGATGAGCAGAGTGAGGAAGTAGAAGAGGAGGTGGTAGACGATGAAGTCACTGACTCAACCTGGCTGTCACGGGGTTCCGAAGGTGCACTCGGTCCCCCATCGCCCGCAGACCTGTTGCTTAGCTTTGGGAATGAGGATCTGTGTTTGACCTCATTCCCAGGGCGGCTTTACTAGCTGGGTGGCTCCTTGCTCCTAAGTCTGCCTTGAGCGCCGAGCTAATCACTCGGTGCTCGACTGGTTGGTCTGTCGGTCATGTGACGCTGGCCACGTCACATGACCCTCACTCCCCACTATAAATACAGGCAGCCTGCTGGCTACAGGTTGCCTGTTAATTTCTAGGTTCCTGGCTATTTGTTGGACTGCTAAATACTTACCTGATCCTGTTCCTTGACCATCCTTTTGCCTGATCCTCCTGTACTGCGCATCCGTCCTGGTATTGTGACCTCGGCTCCCACCTGACTACTCTCTTAGGACTCCTCTTGTACTTCTCTGCTCTCCTGGTATTTATGACCCTGGCTTCTCCTGACAATTCTCTGCTTGCTCCATTTGTACTTTGCAGCTTTCCTGGTATTGACTCGGTCCGTTCACGTCCTGTTTGTCTGTCTGTCATCCCTGCACTTACTCCAAGTTAGGGATTGCCGTCCAGTTGTCCCCTGTCATTAGGACTCGCGAGGCAAGTAGGCAGGGCCAGGGGTAAGGGTGGAGCGCAGTGGTCACTTCCCTCCCCCCTGTGTGTGTGTGTACGCGACCGTTACACTGGGAAGGTGGAAAGCCAAGCGAGGACAGCAGTAGAAAGGTGGAGGGATGTGCTGCACCGCAACAGGTGGGAAAAGGCAGTGGGGTTCAAAAGGGAGAAAGCGGGTCACACCAAACAGGCCTGCAACTGTTCCACGGAGCACCCCCTTGCGGAATTCTTCCTTGCCAAGTGGTAGGTGTTCCGCAGTATGGCGCTTTTTTGAGGAAAGTGCGGCTGGCAAAATAGTAGTTTGCAACCTGTGCTGAACCAAAATGAGCAGGGGCGTGAACACTAGCAACCTCACCACCACCAGCATGATCCGCCACATGGCATCCAAGCACCGTAATAAGTGGGACGAATGTCTGGGTCCGCAATCTGTGTCTGCGGGTAACACCACTGCCTACTCTTCCCCTGTGTTACGTGCTGGCCAATACCCTGTCGAAGGCGCAGGCCCAGATGCCTCCTGCCCTACACCTGGACCTTTGCAAGCACCATCAGCGACCACATCCAATTCCGTGTCCCAGCGCAGCATCCAAATGTCCTTACCCCAGGCATTTGAAAGCAAGCACAAATACCCAGCCACCCACCCACAGGCCATAGGAATAAATGCGCAGCTTTTCAAATTACTGGCCCTGGAAATGTTGCTATTTAGGCTTGTGGACACTGAGGCCTTCCACAGCCTGATGTCGGCGGCCGTCCCGCGTTACGCGGTCCCCAGCCGCCACTATTTTTCAAGGTGTGCCCGCCTTACACTAACATGTGTCCCGCAACAGGCCATGCTGAAGCTGATATACTTAGGGGACAAATAGCACACTGCTGCAGAGCCGTGGCAGGGGATAAGAGACCAGACTGAGCTGTGGATCTCGACACTCAACCTAGAACCAGGCATGGTTGTGTCTGATAATGGCCGTAACTTGGTGGCGGCTTTGGAGCTCGGCAAGCTCACACACACATCCCATGCCTAGCCCACGTAGTAATCTTAAGGGTTCAGAGGTTTCTCAAAACCTACGCCAATTTGCCTGAGCTCCTGGTGAAGGTGCGCCGCGTTTGTGCACTTTTTCGAAAGTCATTGACAGCTTCAGCCGCTCTGTCAATGCTGCAGCAGCGCTTGAAATTTCCAGCTCACCGGCTGTTGTGCGACGTGAGCACGTGCTGGAACTCGACATTCCACATGTTGGCCAGGCTTTGTGAGCAGCAGAGGGCAGTAGTGGAATACCAGCTGCAACATGGTCATCGCCTTTCCAGTCAGCTTCTGCTATTCACAAGTGAGGAGTGGGCATGGATGTCTGACTTCTGTGAGGTTTTATTTAACTTTGAGGAATCAACACAGATGGCAATAACACTATTATCAGCGTAACCATCCCACTTCTGTGTCTACTCAAACCCTCGCTGCTTACAATTAAGGATGATGCTTTGCATGTGGAAGAGTTGGAAATGGGGGAAGACATTACACAGGGTGATAGCCAGACCACCCTCCGTTTGTCTTCTCAGCACAAATTGGACGATGAAGAGGAGAAGGAGCAGGAGACAGTTGCCTCTGCTATAGAGGGTAGTACCCATGGAAGTTTAATTCCATCTGTTCTGCGTGGGTGGGCAGAAGAGGAGGAAGAGGATGAGAAGATTGAGAGTGATCCTCCTGATGATGAAAGCGAAGTCTTGCCTGTTGGTACTCTGGCACACATGGCTGACTTTGTTAGGCTGCCTTTCCCGCGATCCGTGCGTTATACGCATTTTAGACAACACGGATTACTGGTTGTTCACCCTTCTCGACAAAGAACTTCTCATATCTCAGTCCTCTGGTGGAGAGGACGAGCAAAACGGTGCAATACCCAAAGATCCTTGTTGAAAAATTGCTCCAAAAATTTCCATCTGACAACGCTAGCGGCAGAGTTCATAGTTCCTTGGCCAACCAAGGAGGGGAGTCAAGGGGGACACACAGCAGTTCTAACAGAGGCAGGGAAAAACTCTCCAAAGCCTGGGACAGTTTGGGACACTCCGGCAGCACCTCACACTGATGCGCGGCCTAGTGTCACAAGGATAAAGATTTTTTGGAATACATAGCAGACCGTATCAGCATCCTCAATAATTACTCAGTGCCTTACAACTACTGGGTGTCCAAGCTGGACACATGGCACGAACTGCTCTACGCCTTGGAGGTGCTGGCCTGTCCTGCCGCCAGCGTTTTGTCAGAGCGAGTATTTAGTGCTGCTGGTGGCATTATAACAGATAAGCGTATCCACCTGTCAACTAAAAATGCTGACACGTTGGATTGACCATGACTTCTCGACTCCACCAGAGGAAAGTGGCTGAACATAAAGGCACTTTAAATGCCTTGTTTAAAATGTACTGAATACACTGTATTCCCATGCACCCCTTCCACCACAAACATGGGTATATGGTTGAATCTTCATTTACTCATCCTCCTCCTCTTCCATCATATGAACATGCTTATTCGTCATATTTAATGCCCTTGCATATATGCCCTTCGCATATAATGTTTTACAGGGTCAGCTCACCTTCAGGCCCTCGCATATAATTTTTTAGAGGGTCAGCTCACCAGCAGGCCTTCACCTACAATCTTTTACAGGGTCAGCTCACCAGCAGGCCCACACCAAAAATATTTTACAGGGTCAGCTCACCAGCAGGCCCGCACCTTAAATCTTTTACAGGGTCAGCTCACCTGCAGGCCTTCACCTAATTATACCTAATAGGTAATTTGTGCGCATGCTGCCTTGCTTAGATGTGGTAGCTGTAGCTGTTTCTCAGGCTTCCTCTCCGGAATCGAACCATGATTCCCCCGTAACCCATGGTCTACATGGTTTGGGCTGAAAATAACATTGAAAATTGATAGGGCAGACATCCGAATGGATCGTCGTTGTCACGGGGACGTGCGATTGTCTCCAGGTTATCTAGAGTCACCAAAGCAGCAGCAGGCCCTCGCCCATAATGTTTTAGATGGTCAGATCAGCAGGCCTTTGCTCCAAATATTTGAGGGTCAACAGCAAGCCATCACACATGCTGGGACTGCACACCGTGAAAAATATTGGCGGCTAAGGACAGAGTAACGCAGGACGGCCACCACCATCAGGCTGCGGAAAGCCTCAGGTGTCCACAAGCCTAAATGGCAACATTTCCAGGGCCAGCAATTTGGAAAGGTGCGCATTTAGTGCTATGGCCTGTGTGTGGGTGGCTGGGTATTTGCGCTTTCGTTCAAAGGCCTGGGGTATAGACATTTGTATGCTGGGCTGGGAATCAGAAGTTGATGTGCTAGCTGAAGGTGCTTGCGAAGGTCCAGGTGCATGGCGGGAGGCATCCAAGCCTGCGTCTTGGACAGGGGATTGGCCAGCATGTAACACAGGGGAAGAGGAGGTAGTGGTGTGACCCGCAGACACCGATTGTGGACCCAGGCGTTTGGACCACCTATTAGGGTGCTTTGATGCTATGTGGCGGATCATGCTGGTAGTGGTGGGGAGGTTGCTAGTGTTCACGCCCCTGCTCATTTTGGCACGGCACAGGTTGCAAATGACAATTCTTTTATCGTCCGCACTTTCAGCAAAAAAACGACAGAATGCGGAACATTGCTGCAAGGGGATGCTCCGGGGAACAGTTGCGGGCCTGTTTAGTGTGGCCCACCTTCTCCCTTTTGCCACCCCACTTCCTCTTCCAGCCTGTTGCGGTGCTGCGTATCCCTCCCCCTCTGTACTGCTGTCCTTGCTCGGCTTGCCACCTTGCCAGGTTGGGTCAGTGACTTCATCGCCCAGCACCTCCTCTTCCACTTCCTCACTCTTCTCATCCTCCTGACTTGTTGACCTAACAACCACCTCAGTTCTTGACAACTGTGTCTCATCCTCATCATGAACCTCTTGAGACACTAATTGCGGTTGACTTAATGGCAACTGTGTATCATCATCCACCACCTTGTGAAACACTAATTGCCGTTCCCCACAGTCATCTTCTTCTGACTGTGGATGCTCAAGAGTTTGGGAATCAGGGCACAAGATCTCCTCATGTCCCTCTTCAAGCAGACTTGGCGAGAGGCCGAAAATCAAGGAATGGCGATGAAAAGAGCTCCTCGGAATATCCGAGTGTGAGATCACTTGTTTGCCAAGACTCTCCATGGTGGGAGGAAGGAGTATCAGGGTGAGGATTCTGTTGACCAGACTCTTGGCTACGGAGACTGGACTTTGTGGAAGACAGGGTGGTGCTTAACCGACTGGAAGCATTATCTGCTGCAATCCATCCGACCACCTGGTCGCACTGGTGTGGCTTCGGGAGTGGTGTCCTGTGCCGCCCTGCAAACTGTGACATGAAGCTAGGTATCGTGAATGAGTGTGTTTCTTGTGCTCTGGCAGCAGGCACAGTTTCGCCACGGCCTATGCGTGCACCACCATCAGCACATCCACTTTCCTGTCCCTTACTACTCCTTGTGCATATTAAATGGTATATATGCTTGCAAGTGTGTCACACTTACAGTAGCACAGGTTTTGTAAGTGTATGCGCGAATAAAGTACACAGAATGTCACAGATATTTTTAGGATGCGCAAACGTTATACAGGAGGTATAGCTCAAGTAATGTCGCTGTCACCAGCATCTAATAAAAAATTACACTGAATTAATGTCACTGATATTTAGGATGGGCAAACATTATACAGGAGATGTAGCGCTGATAATGTCGCTGTCACCAGCGGCCAAACAATTGAGCTGAAATGTCAGATATTTAGGCTGCGCAAATTTAACCGCCTCACGTCCGCCCATAGACTATAAACGTCCTATGGGTGGACGTCTATTTCTGACAGCACGTTTTAAAACGTCCTGTCAGAAATAGCAGCTGCACGCTAATCGTGCAGCTGCTGATCGGGTTGCCCGCTGTCAGTGACAGCAGGGCAACCCTAAGGCAAGGCAGGGACAGTTCCCAGGTGTCCCTGCCTTCACGATCGCTGCAGACACAGCGCTCACCGAGCGCTGTGTCTGCAGAGCAGGAAGCGCTGTGCGCTTCCTGTTCCGGCCCGGCGGTCATGTGACCGCCGTGACCGGAGAGTGCAGGGGCTGTGTGAGGTCTCTCATAGACCTCGATCAGCCCTGCACTGAGGCTGTACAGCGCAGGATTGCTGCTGTACAGCCTCTATAGGGGTGCATTTGTCCTGTAACTGGGGCTACTATCTCAGCCCCAGTTACAGGAGAAATCAACTGTGAAAAAAAAAAGAAAAAGTGAAGCAAATGTCCCCCAGAGGTCTTGTATGACCTTATGGGGGACGAAAAGTGTAAAAAAAAATAAAAAAAAATAAAGGGTTGAAAAAATAAAATAAAATAAAGTTTCACATGTAAAAAAAAAAAAAGTTCCCAAGTTAGGAATAAAAAAAAAAAAATTAAAATAGAAAAAATAAAGTAAAATAGACATATTTAGTATTGACGCGTCCGTAAAAACCAGCTCTATAAAAATATCACATGACCTAACCCCTCGGATGAACACCGTAAAAAATAAATTAAAAAAACTGTGTCAAAACAAGCAATTTTTGTCACCTTGCATCACAAAAGGTGCAACACCAAGTGATCAAAAACGCGTATGTCCCACAAAATGGTACCAATAAAACCATCACCTCATCCCGCAAAAAATGAGCCCCTACATAAGAAAATCTCTCAAAAAATAAAAAAACTATAGCTCTTAGAACATGGAGACACTAAAACATAATTTTTTTGGTTTCAAAAATGCTATTATTGTGTTAAAGTGAAACAAATAAAAAAAAGTATACATATTAGGTATTGCCGCGTCCGTAAAAACCAGCTCTATAAAAATATCACATGACCTAACCCCTCGGGTGAACACCGTAAAAAAAAAAAAAAAAAAAACTGTGTCAAAACAAGCAATTTTTGTCACCTTGCATCACAAAAGGTGCAACACCAAGTGATCAAAAACGCGTATGTCCCACAAAATGGTACCAATAAAACCGTCACCTCATCCCGCAAAAAATGAGCCCCTACATAAGAAAATCTCTCAAAAAATAAAAAAACTATAGCTCTCAGAACATGGACACATTAAAACATAATTTTTTGGTTTCAAAAATGCTATTATTGTGTAAAACTTTAATAAATGAGAAAAAGTATACATATTAGGTATCGCCATAGGTATCGCCACGTCCGTAACAATCTGCTCTATAAAAATGTCACTTGACTGAACCCCTAAGGTGAACGCTGTAAAGTAAAAATAAATAAATAGAAACTGTGCTAAAACAACCAATTTTTTGGTCACCTTGCCCCATAAAGTGTTATATTGAATGATCAAAAAATCATATGTACCCAAAAATAGTACTAATAAAACTGGCACCTTATCCCCTAGTTTCCAAAATGGGGTCACTTCTTGGGAGTTTCTACTGTAAGGGTGCATCAGGGGGCTTCAAATGGGACATGGCATCTAAAAACCATGTGGAGTTCCTTTCCTTCTGCGCCCTGCCGTGTGCCCATACAGCAGTTTACGACCACATGTGGGGTGTTTCTGTAAACCGCAGAATCTGGGTAATAAATATTGAGTTTTGTTTGGCTGTTAACCATCGATGTGTTAGAGAAAAAAATTGATTAAAATGGAAAATCTGCCAAAAAAGTGAAATTTAAAAATTTGATCTCCATTTTCCTTTAATTCTTGTGGAACGCCTAAAGGGTTAACAAAGTTTGTAAAATCGGTTTTGAATACCTTGAGGGGTGTAGTTTCTACAATGGGGTCATTTATGGGGGTATCCACTATGTAGGCCCCACAAAGTGACTTCAGACCTGAACTGGTCCTTATAAAGTGGGTTTTGGCAATTTTCTTAAAAATTTGAAGAATTGCTTCTAAACTTCTAAGCCTTCTAACGTCCTAAAAAAATAAAATGACATTTCCAAAATGATGCCAACATAAAGTAGACATATGGGGAATGTTAAATAATAAATATTTTATGAGGTATCACTTTCTGTTTTAAAAGCAGAGAAATTGAAATTTAGAAAATTGCGATTTTTTTAAATTTTTGGGTAAATTTGGGATTTTTTCATAAATAAAGGTGAAATATTTTGACTCAAATTTATGACTATCATGAAGTACAATGTGTCACGAGAAAACAATCTCTGAATGACTTGGATAAATAAAGGCGTTCCAAAGTTATTACCACATAAAGTGAGATATGTCCGTTTTGCAAAATTTGGCCTGGTCAGGAAGGGGGCAAAGGGCCCAGATGGGAAGTGGTTAAAATAAAAGATGTAGCAGAGTTTGTGTCGCTATCAGAAGCGGCACTAACAATTGCACGCAATTTAGTGCAGGTTGCGCTAATCTATATTGCAGCCAGATACAATAGTCCTTAAAAGGTCTTTTGGGTCTATAACAAGTTTTTTGACTGAAATATTACTATTTCAATCTCTACACCATCTATCCCTTCTTCAGCACAGCTCTCCCTGACTAAGATTGAGCCTATCACATGTCATCGGGTGCTATATAGCACCCGATGACGTGTTCTCGCCAGCCAATCACTGTAATGGCAGTAGCCAACATGGCTAAGGCATTACAGTGAGTGCCAATACCTCCACATACGTTTATTGGCTGCGTAGCAGCCAACAAACGTGTGGGGAGGAGACTCGAGCATCACGCTCGAGCACACTTGGTGTTCGGCTGAACATTGCGATGTGCCGAGCATCGCGATGCTAGAGTAAAATTAGTGTTTGGCCAAGCATGCTCACCCACAGTAGTAATGAACATTTCAAGAGTTTTTTTAGATTAGTCATATTTGTCGCCTTTTAGATTTTACTACAATGTACATTAATAATAAAGAAATTACCACACTTTTTTGCATAATCATTATCCTATTGGGTTCAGATAGGTATTGCTGAAGACTATATTTCAGTAGTTAAATGTTACCTTTATTTAGTATTTCAAACTAAATTTATTAGGGTGACTGGCAGCTACTCATCCTTTATGTGATATCCTTTTGTTCTTTTCACAGCTTCAAAAGAAAATTATTTGACAGTAGCTAACCAAGTATATATTTTATTGTCTGTATTATTATACGGTTATTATCACAGAATTTGTAGGAGAAGTGTATTAATTTTATCTGAACATTTAGTTGTAGGCACAAAAGGATAAGCTGCCCAAACAAAAGAGTAAAGAACATGTAGGGAACTGAATGCAGAAAATCAGCGTCATTTACAGTAGCAGCAAAGTGGAAGAGTTTTTCACAAATTTCATCCACATGCTGTGGAGTGGACAGGTTGGTGAGGATTTGGATGCTGCATATTTTGGCTAGATATGGTGGGGATTCTCCTCCCAATGTGGCCATAACCTTTAAACCTGTAAACCACTTGTTCATGCTCAGTAACCCAAATTTACTAAGGTGAGTGCAACTAGACATTGTAGAAAATCTCAGGGGTTGGCAGCACTACTATCCCACAAAATTGGGTACAAACCAGTATACAGGCTTCAAGCCGGATGGTGCATGCAGATGGGGATCCTGACTAGGGGTCCCAATTCTTCCAGACACTCCAATAATCCGCAGCACTCACCAGTAGTTGGTGAAATAATGGTGATTTATTCACTCAGACAGCTAGGTTACAGCGACGTTTTGAGATGAAGACCATCCGGTCGAAACGTCGCTGTAACCTAGCTGTCCGAGTGAATAAATCACCATTCTTTCACCAACTACTGGTGAGTGCTGCGGATTATTGGAGTGTCTGCAACTAGACATTGACATAAATTGGTGCCATTTAAAATAATTATTGGTGGAGAGAGAGACTCCTGCATATTTCAGGGTATTTTAACCCCTAATTATGGAGCGCTGTATAGTAAAGATGAGCAAATCGATTCTATGATTTGGAAATTTGAAAGAATTCTAATTGTTTGTGATTTATTTCAGAAGAATAGAGAGATAGAGAGACAGAGACAGAGAGAGAAAATTTGCTCATCTGTAGTTTTGAGCCTTAGGTTGGGGGGTCACACATGAGTGAATAGCTGCGGATTCGGAGTCGTGGATTTATGTGCATCAAATCGGCAGCATTGCACAGTACCAGCAAAGTGGATGAGAATTTCAGAATGGTCATCCATATGCGGTGTAAAAAAAAAAATAATAATCTGTAGAAAAGCTGCAGTATTGCAGATTTGAAACCCTCAGCATGTCGATTTATGCAGCAAAACACACAAAGGATCTCTCCACTGGGTTTTCCATCACATGTGACCCTGGCCTTGTTGTTTAGTGCTGCACAAATACATTACTGTGTAAGAAGAATAGCATGTTATTGTGCCTCCTCTGTGCTTTCAGGCCCTTGTGGAGTCAAGGTTTAATAGTAGCTGCTATCTCTGCACCCACTAAACTACACCACTGGATGGATCTTTCAAGAATAGCCTATATACAACCTCAACACAGGGTTCTTGTCTTCGTAAAACATATTCAAAACTTTTCTCTGTTATTTTGTCCATCTGACATTGTCAGCAACTTTTAACAATTTTTACAGTAACGTGTGACTCAAACGTTTGTATCTCTATTGAACTTTCACCAAATCTTACTAGCAAAGCTTCTAAATTGCAATGTAAGACAGGGTACCACGAGCTGAGCAAGAAACGGAAGAGATGAAAGATTAAGGTCAGCTAGACTATTCTAGTTGGAATAAAATTATGCAAAAAATTCCTGTTCTCACATTTCTCATGATTGAATTTAGCATCAGCATATATTCTGAAATGTCAAAGGCTGATATTTTACAGGATAAGTCCTGGTAGAATTAATGAGTTACATAACATTGTGTCAGAAAAGGCAAGATTGATACCTTTATGAACCATTTAGAACGCAGAGAAAAGAGGGTAGGTATAGCTTTAGGAGGTGCACTGGACATTGGTGCCTGAGGGAGTCCAAAGGCTCCATAACTACAAGAATATGCAGGTAATAGCAGTAGGTACTTATTAACTACAATGTGGGCACTTATTAATTCAAAATCTTAAGTCACATTTATATAATTCATATACAAAAAGAAAGACAAATGATATGAAGCAAAATCTTCAATATATAGGGGATTAATGGTGATTTAACACGTACAGATATCTGAATAAGGGCCCATTCACACGAACGTAGGCTGTCCGTGCCTGTTTTGCGTGGGGGGGGGGGGGGGGTGGTCGACTGTCCGCACTGGGTGCACGCTCTCAGGGGGGTGCCAAAGCCCAAATGCAATGACCTGCTTCCATCAATACAGATGGAAGAGCTCATTTTTGGAGTGCTAGGAGCTGCGGTCCTGTCACTCAGCTCCCTGCTCTCAGTCTCTGCCGCACAATGGTAAAGCAGGGAAACGTCTCCCTGCTCCACCATTCAGCCTGCAGGCATAGATTGCACTGCCGTCCTGTGTGGGAGGAGCCTGCAGCCCGGGAATCTGCCTTTGCTCCTCCCACACACTGCTGCAAAGCGATCTGTGCCTGCAGTGGAGAGTTGGATGTGAGCTTCAGGAATGGGACAAGGTGAATAGGTACTGTGTTTTTTTTATTTTTAACAGAGGGACAGAGGGATTTACTGTGAAGGGGGCACAATAGGCATTTCTATTATAAAGATGGCATTACTATTATAAAGGGGGCACAGAGGGCATTACTACTACAAAGGGGGCACAGAGGGCATTACTAACATAAAGGGGCACAAAGGGCATTATTAACAGAAAGGGGCACAGAGGGCATTACTACTATGAAGGGGGCATAATGGGCATTACCACTGTGAAGGGGGCACAATGGGCATTACTACTGTGAAGGAGGCACAATGGGCATTACTACTGTGAAGGAGGCACAATGGGCATTACTACTGTGAAGGGGGCACAATAGGCATTACTACTACAAAGGGGGGAAAGAGGGCATTACTACTACTACTGTGAAGTGGTTATAATGAAGCATAAGTACTTTAAGGGAGCACAATGTGGGCATAACTACTGTGAAAGTTGTACAGTGAGGGTATAACTACCATGAGTGGGCACAATATGGGCATAACTAACGTGAGAGGGCACATATCTGGACAAAACTACTGTGAAGGTTGTACAATAAGGGCAATTGTACTGTGAGGGGGTACATTTAAAAAAAAAATATTGGAGTGCCAGAGAAAGGACCTGCCCTGGGTGGCAAAAACCCTAGGCACGCCACTGCACAATCCACAATATACAGAGCAGAGAGGTGCAGATAGGAGGCATGAATCAGTAGCCCATGGAAGCTATTCTGTGGGCTTTTTGGGCCATGCCACTGCACCGCAAAGGACAGGACATGCCCTCTCTTTTGCAGTATATTGCAGATTGTTGACCCATTCAAGCCAACCTCAATTTGCTGTCCGTAGCATGGACATGGATGCCCTATGGTCATATGAATGGGACCTAATTTTTGTCCAATCACACAAATATCAATTTAATTTCAATTTAAATTGATCTGATTGAAATCACTCTCACCGTACATTAATTGTTCTGCTATGTATCTGTTGTTTGTTGTAGTTAATGTTATATGTCTGGTTTACCAGCAGGTGGCAGTGTATATGGCAGAGAGATCTTTAGATGGAATGGAACTTACCATTCCATTCTCCCCCTTTTGTGCAGAAGTGCGTCAGTCCTGTTTCCTACCAAGGGAAGGGCTGCAGGAAGTTTTCAGTCTAAATCTTAGTCTATCAGAACAAAAGACCACCTCGGCAGTATATAGACATATGTGGAAGTATAAATTGTACGTAAAGCTAGAACACCTTCCCATATAATAAAATGTAACTTTTAATAATGTATCTTAAAAACATATGCTCACATAAAGCTCAGACCCCATGGGTCAAGATACCAGATACAAATGGAATACTTATTTCAGAATAATAGATTATTTATTCTATTTACAAATGCCTATACAGGCGTTGAACCTATCTTGCCCCAGGAGAAAATTAATACTTCACTTTTATTGTTGCTGATTAAAATCTAAACTTGTGCTCAGTACCTTTAATTGAACTTAAACTATTAAACCAAAAATCAAATAAGTTAAAAATACAGTCACCACTTCACTGTAATATCTGAATAATATCTGAATATCTGAAGTCAGTGGATCAAGAGGGAGATCAGTGCACTTTCTCTCACCCCCGTCACTTAAATGGCAAAATGCTGCCAGTAGTCAGCTTACAGTGCCACTAAACACCTAATCTAAGTTGTGGGAGCGCGGAGCCGTCAACCCACTAAGACCGCAGCACACTAAGTATTGCATGTGCTGTCATGCCAATATATATATCCTATTGACAGTGGCCACTGCAAACGGGCAAGGCTCAGCTTTAATGCCGTGTCTAACTGCTAACACATGCTAGCACTGATAAGTAGGCCGGCTGGACTACTTCTAACTGTCTAACAGTGGAGTGATTTACTGGATTAAAAACAGGGTCTGCCCCCCAACATGTTTCACCAGTAAACCTGGCTTCTTCAGGGGAATGGGCAGCAATGAGTAACCTTGACCTGGAGGAAGTATATATAGGTCATGCTTTGATTGACAGACTAGGCATCCAATGAACTCTGTGACACAATACCTGTCAGCAGGTAGCGTCATGGATCCCACCCCCTAAAGAGGTGTGTCGCACCCATCGTACCTTACTAGCTGGTTTTCCCATCCAGGGCACACCATCATGATGCAGGTCGCAGAGGTCGGACGTCATCAGCGACGTCCTGCCCAGCCGGTGGCTGCGCCGAAACTCTGAGCATAGGATCAGATATTGTTGGACTACGCATGCGCCCAGACTTAGACTCCAGAAGGGGGAAAGATACTGTGCGTACTGCGGCTGTGCAGGCACTTAGAACAGGAAATCTCATTTTCATGAACTGTGCATGCGAGCCGACTCGGAAAAAACCATGCATACAGAGAGAGTAGCCTTAGTTAAATCGGGGTTAAAATCGTGTATGCATGTTTTTTTCCGAGTCGGCACGCATGCACAGTTCAGGAAAATGAGATTTCCTGTTCTAAGTGCCTGCACAGCCGCAGTACGCACAGTATCTTTCCCCCTTCTGGAGTCTAAGTCTGGGCGCATGCGTAGTCCAACAATATCGGATCCTATGCTCAGAGTTTCGGCGCAGCCACCGGCTGGGCAGGACGTCGCTGATGACGTCCGACCTCTGCGACCTGCATCATGATGGTGTGCCCTGGATGGAAAACCAGCTAGTAAGGTACGATGGGTGCGACACACCTCTTTAGGGGGTGGGATCCATGACGCTACCTGCTGACAGGTATTGTGTCACAGAGTTCATTGGATGCCTAGTCTGTCAATCAAAGCATGACCTATATATACTTCCTCCAGGTCAAGGTTACTCATTGCTGCCCATTCCCCCTGAAGAAGCCAGGTTTACTGGTGAAACATGTTGGGGGGCAGACCCTGTTTTTAATCCAGTAAATCACTCCACTGTTAGACAGTTAGAAGTAGTCCAGCCGGCCTACTTATCAGTGCTAGCATGTGTTAGCAGTTAGACACGGCATCAAAGCTGAGCCTTGCCCGTTTGCAGTGGCCACTGTCAATAGGATATATATATTGGCATGACAGCACATGCAATACTTAGTGTGCTGCGGTCTCAGTGGGTTGACGGCTCCACGCTCCCACAACTTAGATTAGGTGTTTAGTGGCACTGTAAGCTGACTACTGGCAGCATTTTGCCATTTAAGTGACGGGGGTGAGAGAAAGTGCACTGATCTCCCTCTTGATCCACTGACTTCAGATATTCAGATATTATTCAGATATTACAGTGGAGTGGTGACTGTATTTTTAACTTATTTGATTTTTGGTTTAATAGTTTAAGTTCAATTAAAAAGGTACTGAGTAGAGTTGAGCGAACACCTGGATGTTCGGGTTCGACGAGTTCGGCCGAACTTTCGAAAAATGTTCGGGTTCGGGATCCGAACTCGACCCGAACTTCATCCCGAACCCGAACCCCATAGAAGTCAATGGGGACCCGAACTTTTGGGCACTAAAAAGGCTGTAAAACACACCCGGAAAGGGCTAGAGGGCTGCAAAAGGCAGCAAAATGTAGTTAAATCCCCTGCAAACAAATGTAGATAGGGAAATGATGAGTTAACATAAAATAAATAAAAATTAAACAATATTAATTGGAGTGAGGTCCCATAGCACAGAATCAGGCTTCAAGTCACCCACCAATGGAGAAGGTCACTTACTATTATTTTGACCACAGCACCCAGACAAAGGAGAGAGGTCCCACAGCAGAGAACCAGGCATCATATCACCCACCACAGGAGTAGGCCACCATTTAGTTACTTTGACCCCTACACCCAGACGGAGGAGAGAGGTTACACAGCAGAGAATCAGGCATTTAGATCACCCACCACAGGAGTAGGCCACCATTGAATCAGACCCCGGCAACCATGTCAGATGGCACAAGCATAAGCTTTATATCAATCAGCACAGGAGAAGGCGACTTTGACAGACTTTGACCCCTACACCCGGACGGAGGAGAGAGGTTTCAAAGCAGAGAATCAGGCATTTAGATCACCCACCACAGGAGTAGGCCCCAATTTAATGGGACCCCGGCAACCATGTCAGATGGCACAACCATCAGCTTCATATCAATCAGCACAGGAGAAGGCGACTTTGAAAGACTTTGACCCCTACACCCAGACGGAGGAGAGAGGTTTCACAGCAGAGAATCAGGCATTTAGATCACCCACCACAGGAGTAGGCCACCATTGAATCAGACCCTGGCAACCATGTCAGATGGCACAACCATCAGCTTTATATCAATCAGCACAGGAGAAGGCGACTTTGAAAGACTTTGACCCCTACACCCAGATGGAGGAGAGAGGTTTCACAGCAGAGAATCAGGCATCATATCAACCACCACAGGAGAAGCCACCATTTAGTTACTTTGACCCCTGCACCCAGGAAGAGGAGAGAGGCACCACAGCACATATTCTGGCATCATATCAGCCACCACAGGAGAAGCCACCATTGAGTTACTTTGACCCCCGCACCCAGGAAGAGGAGAGAGGCACCACAGCACATATTCTGGCATCATATCAGCCACCACAGGAGAAGCCACCATTGAGTTACTTTGACCCCCGCACCCAGGAAGAGGAGAGAGGCACCACAGCACATATTCTGGCATCATATCAGCCACCACAGGAGAAGCCACCATTGAGTTACTTTGACCCCCGCACCCAGGAAGAGGAGAGAGGCACCACAGCACATATTCTGGCATCATATCAGCCACCACAGGAGAAGCCACCATTTAGTTACTTTGACCCCTTCACCCAAACAGAGGAGAGAGGTTCCACATCAGAGAATCAGGCATCATATCAACCACCACAGGAGTAGGCCACAATTTAATGGGACCCCGGCAACCATGTCAGATGGCACAACCATCAGCTTCATATCAATCAGCACAGGAGAAGGCGACTTTGAAAGACTTTGACCCCTACACCCAGACGGAGGAGAGAGGTTTCACAGCAGAGAATCAGGCATTTAGATCACCCACCACAGGAGTAGGCCCCCATTGAATCAGACCCTGGCAACCATGTCAGATGGCACAACCATCAGCTTTATATCAATCAGCACAGGAGAAGCCACCATTGAGTTACTTTGACCCCTGCACCCAGGAAGAGGAGAGAGGCCCCACAGCACATATTCTGGCATCATATCAGCCACCACAGGAGAAACCACCATTGAGTTACTTTGACCCCCGCACCCAGGAAGAGGAGAGAGGCACCACAGCACATATTCTGGCATCATATCAGCCACCACAGGAGAAGCCACCATTGAGTTACTTTGACCCCTGCACCCAGGAAGAGGAGAGAGGCCCCACAGCACATATTCTTGCATCATACTAACCACCACAGGAGAAGCCACCATTGAGTTACTTTGACCCCTGCACCCAGGAAGAGGAGAGAGGCCCCACAGCACATATTCTGGCATCATATCAGCCACCACAGGAGAAGCCACCATTGAGTTACTTTGACCCCCGCACCCAGGAAGAGGAGAGAGGCACCACAGCACATATTCTGGCATCATATCAGCCACCACAGGAGAAGCCACCATTGAGTTACTTTGACCCCTGCACCCAGGAAGAGGAGAGAGGCCCCACAGCACATATTCTGGCATCATACTAACCACCACAGGAGAAACCACCATTGAGTTACTTTGACCCCTGCACCCAGGAAGAGGAGAGAGGCCCCACAGCACATATTCTGGCATCATATCAGCCACCACAGGAGAAGCCACCATTTAGTTACTTTGACCCCTGCACCCAGGAAGAGGAGAGAGGCACCACAGCACATATTCTGGCATCATATCAGCCACCACAGGAGAAGCCACCATTTAGTTACTTTGACCCCTTCACCCAAACAGAGGAGAGAGGTTCCACATCAGAGAATCAGGCATCATATCAACCACCACAGGAGTAGGCCACAATTTAGTTTATTTGACCCCTGCACCCAGGAAGAGGAGAGAGGCCCCACAGCACATATTCTGGCATCATATCACACACCACAGGAGAAGGCCTCTTTCAGTGATTTAGGCCTTTGGACCCAGACAGAGGAGAGAGGTCAGAGATTAGCTTCATATCCCCCAGCACAGCAGAAGACCGCTTTATTTGACTTAGGCCTCAGCACCCAGACAGAAGACAGAGGTAGCATGGCAGAGGTTATGGCTTCATGTCACCCGTTAGTTTAACCGGCCACTTTCATCTGGTTAGGCCCCGGCGCCCAGACAGAGAAGAGTTTCATTCAACTGTGGGTTTCATAAAATTTGTATCAAATAAAGAAGTGGCCCGTAGCACAACAAGACATGTTTTAGGCAGTTAATAAGGACTACTCTGCACAAGGGAGGGACAGGTCCTGTGGGATCCATGCCTGGTTCATCTTTATGAAGGTCAGCTTGTCCACGTTGGCTGTGGACAGGCGGCTGCGCTTGTCAGTAATGACGCCCCCTGCCGTGCTGAATACGCGTTCAGATAAAACGCTGGCCGCCGGGCAGGAAAGCACCTCCAAGGCATAACATGCTAACTCTGGCCACGTGGACAATTTCGAAACCCAGTAGTTGAATGGGGCCGAACCATCCGTCAGGATGTGGAGGGGTGTGCAGACATACTGTTCAACCATGTTAGTGAAATGCTGCCTCCTGCTAACACGTTCCGTATCAGGTGTCGGTGCAGATAGCTATGGCGTGGAGACAAAACTTTTCCACATTTCTGCCATGCTAACCCTGCCCTCAGATGAGCTGGCCGTGACACAGCTGCGTTGGCGACCTCTTGCCACTCCTCTGCCTTCACCTTCCACCTGTTCCCCTGTGACATGTGGGAATGCTCTCAAGAGTGCCTCTATCAGCGTGCGCTTGTACTCGCGCATCTTACGGTCGCGCTCCAGTTCAGGAATTAAAGTGGGCACATTGTCTTTATACCGGGGATCCAGCAGGGTGGCCACCCAGTAGTCTGCACACGTTAAAACGTGGGCAACTCTGCTGTCGTTGCGCAGGCATTGGAGCATATATTCGCTCATGTGGGCCAGGCTACCCATGGGTAAGGACAAGCTGTCCTCTGTGGGAGGCGTATCGTCATCGTCCACCGTATCCCCCCAGCCACGCACCAGTGATGGGCCTGGGCTGCCACCCCGCTGTGAACTTGCGTCATCCTCGTCCCCCTCCACCTCCTCCTCCTCATCCTCCTCGTCCTCCAGTACAGTGCCTTGGCTGGCGACTTGTGAACCTGTCCTCTGCTGCTTAAACAAACCTCCCTCTGAGCCACTTCGAACAGACTGGCCCGAAAGTGTTAGAAACGAGCCCTCATCCTCCTCCTCCTCCTCCACCTGGGCCACCTCCTCTAACATCATTGCCCTAAGTGTTTTCTCAAGGAGACATAGAAGTGGTATTGTAACGCTGATAACAGTGTCATCGCCACTGGCCATGTTGGTGGAGTACTCGAAACAGCGCAGCAGGGCACACAGGTCTCGCATGGAGGCCCAATCATTGGTGGTGAAGTGGTGCTGTTCGGCAGTACGACTGACGCGAGCGTGCTGCAGCTGAAACTCCACTATGGCCTGCTGCTGCTCGCACAGTCTCTCCAGCATGTGCAAGGTGGAGTTCCACCGGGTGGGCACGTCGCATATGAGGCGGTGAGCGGGAAGGCCGAAGTTCCGCTGTAGCGCAGACAGGCGAGCAGCGGCAGGATGTGAACGGCGGAAGCGCGCACAGACGGCCCGCACTTTATGCAGCAGCTCTGACATGTTGGGGTAGTGGTGAATGAACCTCTGCACCACCAAGTTCAGCACATGCGCCAGGCAAGGGATGTGCGTCAAACCGGCTAGTCCCAGAGCTGCCACGAGATTTCGCCCATTATCGCATACCACCAGGCCTGGCTTGAGGCCCACCGGCAGAAACCACTCGTCGGTCTGTTGTTCAATACCCCGCCACAACTCCTTTGCGCTGTGGGGCCTGTCCCCCAAACATATGAGTTTCAGAATGGCCTGCTGACGTTTACCCCGGGCTGTGCTGAAGTTGGTGGTGAAGGTGTGTGGCTGACCGGATGAGCTGGTGGAAGCAGTGGAGGAGGAAGCCGAGTAGGAGGAGGAGGCTACAGGAGGCAGAGAATGATGCCCTGCGATCCTAGGGGGCGGAAGGACGTGCGCCAAGGAACTGTCCGCCGGGGGCCCAGCCGCCACTACATTCATCCAGTGTGCAGTTAGTGAGATATAGCGTCCCTGGCCGTGCTTACTGGTCCACGTATCTGTGGTTAGGTGGACCTTGCCACAAATGGCGTTGCGCAGTGCACACTTGATTTTATCGGACACTTGCATGTGCAGGGAAGGCACGGCTGTCTTGGAGAAGTAGTGGCGGCTGGGAACCACATACTGCGGGACAGCCATGGCCATCAGCTGTTTGAAGCTGTCTGTGTCCACCAGCCGGAATGACAGCATTTCAAAGGCCAGCAGTTTAGAAATGCTGGCGTTCAGGCCAAGGGCTCGAGGGTGACTCGGGGGGAATTTGCGCTTCCTCTCTAAGGTTTGAGATATTGAGAGCTGAACGCTGCTGTGTGATATAGTGGAGACGCTAGTTGACGGTGGTGGTGGTGTCGGTGGCACATCCTCTGTTTGCTGCTCGGCAGGTGGCAACATTCCTCTCGAGGCGGAAGCCGAGGCAGCAGCGGTAGAGGGAGCAGGGGGAGCCTCAGCGAGTGCCTGGTTTTTAAGGTGTGTACCCCACTGCAGTTCATGCTTTGCATGTAGATGCCTGGTCATGCAGGTTGTGCTGAGGTTCAGAACGTTAATGCCTCGCCTCAGGCTCTGATGGCAGAGCGTGCAAGTCACTCGGGTCTTGTCGGTAGGACATTGTTTAAAGAAGTGCCATGCCAGGGAACTCTTTGAAGCTGCCTTTGTGGGGCTGGGTCCCTGTTGGCGATGTCCAGTAGCAGGCGAACTCTGGGGGCGGCGGCTAGTCTGCTTTGGCCCCCTGCTCCCTCTTTGGCTTCGCTGTTGTCTCGGTCTCACCACTACCTCTTCCTCTGAACTGTGAAAGTCATCGCCACGACCTTCAGTCCATGTGGGGTCTAAGACCTCATCGTCCTCTGCATCGTCTTCCACCCAGTCTCCCTCCCTGACCTCCTCCTGTTCAGTCTGCACACTGCAAAAAGACGCGGCAGTGGGCACCTGTGTTTCGTCATCATCAGAGAGTCGGTGACTCTGCTGTGGTGGTATTCCCATGTCCTCTTCATCTGGAGACATAAGTGGTTGTGCGTCAGTGCATGGTATGTCTTCCTCCACTGGGGAAGGGCTAGGTGGACGCCCCTGGGAAACCCTGGAAGCAGAGTCTTCAAACAGAAGAAGAGACTGCTGCATAACTTGTGGCTCAGACCGTTTCCCTGATATGCTTGGGGGTGATGTGACAGACTGATGGGCTTGGTTTTCAGGTGCCACCTGTGCACTTTCCGCAGAAGACTGGGTGGAAGACCATGTGGTGAACGTGCTGGAAGCACTGTCGGCCACCCAATCGATTAATGCCTGTACCTGCTCAGGCCTTACCATCCTAAGAGCGGCATTGGGCCCCACGAGATATTGCGGTACATTCTGCCGGCTAGTTGAGGGAGTTCGTTCCCTACTGTGTGCGCCTGGGGCCGAACGGCCACGTCCTCTACCAGCAACAGAGGCTCCACGGACACCACCACGACCGAGTCCTCGTCCCTTAATAGTATTTTTCTTCATTGTTGCGATTCAACTCGCACCACAATGAAATATATTATTTTTTATAAGCAAAATCCCCTCACTGGAATACTTTCAGTCTTTTGACTGTATGGATTACAGATGGAATGACTGTTATATGTGAGTACCGCTTTCTTTGACAGATTCTAGTATGGGTACATATATGTTTTCCCAACCCCAGCACATTAGTTTGCTAATTCCAGATGTATGAAACGCAGGCCTAACTGTATCTAGTATATTGAACGCCAGATAAACTAACTTGGCCTTTTTTAAATAAAAAAAATCCCCTCACTGGAATACTTTCAGTCTTTTGACTGTATGGATTACAGATGGAATGACTGTTATATGTGAGTACCGCTTTCTTTGACAGATTCTAGTATGGGTACATATATGTTTTCCCAACCCCAGCACATTAGTTTGCTAATTCCAGATGTATGAAACGCAGGCCTAACTGTATCTAGTATATTGAACGCCAGATAAACTAACTTGGCCTTTTTTAAATAAAAAAAATCCCCTCACTGGAATACTTTCAGTCTTTTGACTGTATGGATTACAGATGGAATGACTGTTATATGTGAGTACCGCTTTCTTTGACAGATTCTAGTATGGGTACATATATGTTTTCCCAACCCCAGCACATTAGTTTGCTAATTCCAGATGTATGAAACGCAGGCCTAACTGTATCTAGTATATTGAACGCCAGATAAACTAACTTGGCCTTTTTTAAATAAAAAAAAAATTCCCTCACTGGAATACTTTATGGCTTTTCACTGTATGGATTACAGGTGGACTGGTATTAGTAGGGTTGACACAAGCACACCCAAGTCCCTGATGTAGGATTTCTATGGCACAGACCACTATTACAAGTGATTAATGGACGTTGGGAGAGATTGTGCTGCAGCACTAGTCCCAAGATGGCCGCCGCCTATCAGCCCAGTAACATGTGCCACAAAATGGTCTGCACAACCTTTAAAAAAAATTGCCTTGGACTGTGCTGCTAAATCGCTATTGGTCTGAATCCCAGGTGTAGATGTCTGACTTGTTTGGAGCTTTGGAATGCACACTGTGGCAGCTTCTGCTGCAGCACTACAAGTCGCAAAATGGCGGCCGGCGGTCAGCCCAGGTACATGTGGATGGAAAAATCACTCTGGCCACTCTAAAAATAGCCAATCCCTATCAAAAAAGCAGCTCAGCTGCAGTTGTTCAGATGAATCACAGGTGGAGGAGAGAAATTTGCTTCCAGTTATTCAATTATCCCTGCCTATTCTCGCCCTAGCATCAGCTGCGTCTATCCCTGTTCTATTCACATCGGGAGTGAGTACGTCCCGACGTGCGCACAAGCTTATAAAGAGGCTGAGTCACATGCTGCACTTGGCCAATCACAGCCTTGCCAATAGTAGGCATGGCTGCGATTGCATCTTAGGGCAAGTAGTATGATGCATGTTGATTGGCTGCTTTGCAGCCTTTCAAAATGCGCCAAAATACATGCCGAACGACGAACCCGAACCCGAACTTTTACGAAAAAGTTCGGGTTCGGGTCCGTGTCACGAACACCCCAAAATTCGGTACGGACCCGAACTATGCTCGAACTGTTCGCTCAACACTAGTACTGAGCACAAGTTTAGATTTTAATCAGCAACAATAAAAGTGAAGTATTAATTTTCTCCTGGGGCAAGATAGGTTCAATGCCTGTATAGGCATTTGTAAATAAACTATTCAATAAACCTTACCCAGGTCATGTCCCGATTGTAAATAGCAGATTATTTATTCTGGTATTACTCACGGTTTGATGAATAAGGCCCATAAATTGCAGGGACCTCTCCACAGAGACGGACGGGACGTAGTGAGGGTGCTTGCTGATAAACACCTTAGAAAGGCGAAGCATGGGGAACAAGTAGAGCAGATAAAAAAAATACCTATTTTTCCCTATGCATCCCTCCCTAGATCTCGGGACACCCCTTAATGGTAGGGGTTCCCTGTCCTCGTTCCTTGTCTGTATATCCCTGTAGAGCCCTATTTCAGCGCTAAGACACAAGATAATATCAACCTACTGAGTAATGCTGAATACATAATAGGTATACCACTAGATAAGACCAACAAATCTTGGTAGATGTGGAAATCAAAACACAAATCCCAACGCAGCGTTTCCCCAGTCGATGAATATAAAGACCGATTCGTCAGGGGACCATATATAGTTAGCTTCAGTTTCATGATGGAGAGCCTCCCTTTCTCCCCACCTTAAATTACATTCTTGGTCCCTATGCGGGCGTATTTTTTCAATTTCTTGCATTACTAGCCTGATATCAATCGTAAAAAAATACCCCCGCATAGGGATCAAGAATGTAATTTAACGTCGGGAGAAAGGGAGGCTCTTAAATTATTGCAAAGGGACAGTAACATGATTGTGAAACCATCAGACAAAAGGGGGAAATATTGTGATAATGGACCATCTTTTGTATAATGGGATGTGTGACTCCTTATTGAGTGATGCTAAATGCTATGGGCGTTTACAGGGTGTTCCCTCAGAGGAGTTAATTTATGAATTGGACCGGATTCTGGTCGAGGCCTTTGAGAATAAATTGATTGCCTCTGAGGAATTGAAATTTATGACTCCGAAAAATCCACAAATACCGACATTCTATGCGCTCCCGAAGATCCATAAGGGAAAGGACCCATTAAAAGGAAGACCAATAGTGTCGGGGATAGATTCATTGTCACAGAATGCCAGTGTGTGTATATATATAAAGAATAAACACACCGCAGCACATCCATAAGGTGAAAAAATGTGGGATCCTTTATTCACCCAAGCAGCGACGTTTCGGTCCGCTTGCTGGGACCATTTTCAAGCAATATATCAAATACAATTGTGGGTATTTATATAGTCATGTCAAATTAACATACATAAGTGATACTTAAACAAAAAGTAGAAAATAAAGTGTGAATCATTTCATATGGGTACATCCGGACATCATATCAGAGACACAATGCAATCAAGTACATGAGTACATATAACCCTAATATATGGGACCGTCGGTACAACAGATATATACTTATTACAGTCAAGTGATGATCTACAGTGAATAATTGTCACCTGTGTATGCAACACCATAGGAGGGCCAGGCATGGAATCAGGCAAGCTCAAATTGCAGGTGGATACAAAATTCCGTGATGTGTCTCGTGGATACGGCGTCCCGGAACTGAACTTGCGCATGTCCGTGACGTCACTGAAGGAGCGGTCACGTGTTCACAATAGTGCATCACATGACCCTCACGTCATAGACAACATAGATGAATGAAGCGCTTCAGCGAAAATACAAAGTAGTATATAAGACCTAACATAATGCAGGATAATCTACCCAGGGTGCGCAGCCAGGTGATGTGCTATCTTACGATGCACTATCATCCGGAATGTGCAAACAGGGGAGAGGGGGACAGCGGCAGCTGTTGCCCTAACAACCCCTGTATTAACCCTTGACGGGCAGAAAACATCCAAAGTTAGTCATAATTAATGAAGAAAAAACGCATACAGAAGCGCATCAATGTGAATACAGAAGTAAATACAGTATAGTCCGGGATGAACCGCACGTATCCAAAGCATCTGACCTCCTGCTGAGCTAGGCCCTTCCATCCACAGGTCCTGTGTGTGAAGTAAAAAAGTGAATTAAAAAATATATTATCCAAATATATTGGAATAAAAACATAAATTTTTCATCACTGATTCCGACAAGGACAAAAGAATATATGCAATCATATGAACAGCCATGGTTTATACTCCACGTTTAAGCCACTCAGTTTAATGGTTTGTAATTTAAAGATCCACTCTGATTCGCGTTTTTTGAGGATCTTTATACGATTACCTCCTGTACGTGGCAATGGGACATGGTCTATGATCATGAACTTTAGATCACTTTCCCCATGGCCCATGTCCACAAAGTGGTGTGAGACTGGCAAATCCTTCCGTTTTTTCCGTATTGAAAAACGGTGTTGGTTAAAGCGGGATTTGAAATCACATGTAGTCTCCCCCACATACAAAAGCTTACAAGGACACCATAAAACATATATAACATAACTGGAGTCGCAAGTCAAATAAAACTTAAGAGAATATGAGACCCCAGTTTTTGGATGAGTAAAATCACGTCCCTTCACCATGTACTTGCAATTTACACAGTGAAGGCACAGATAACTGCCACACTTTCTAGTAACTAGAAATAACTGATGTGTACCCTTTTGTGTGCCTGTCATTTTTGACTAGTTTATCCTTAAGATTGCTAGCTCTTTTATATGACAATATAGGTCTGTTGCAAAATTCGGGAATATTCTTGTGTTCAGTGCCTAGAATTGGCCAGTGTTTATTAATAATTTTACCTACTTGGGTACTGACTTCACAAAAGGTAGATACGAACGGTATTTTTTGAGATTGATCCCTCTTAGTGCCATGAAATAAATCCCTTCTCTCTCTCTGGTTGATACGGCTCAATTGAAGAACAAAGAAGAAGGATGAGTCTAATACCGGTAATGCTGCTACTTTTTTAGGACTTCCAACAATTACCGCAAGAAAGCCACAAGAAGGGGCGGTCGGAACAGACACCGACACCGTAAAAACGAGTCAGAAATCCCTGCGAAAAACCAATGCCTGACTGAACAGACTGTGGTAATTATATCTTCACACATTCTGACACCAGCACAACTACAACTGTTGGAGAAGGGCTTAAGTTTTTGGGCCATGGGGAAAGTGATCTAAAGTTCATGTTCATAGACCATGTCCCATTGCCACGTACAGGAGGTAATCGTATAAAGATCCTCAAAAAACGCGAATCAGAGTGGATCTTTAAATTACAAACCATTAAACCGAGGGGCTTAAGTTTTTGTCCTGCTAGCGCCATCAACTGGTTTGAGTTGGAGGCTGATTTACTATACTTTTTCAGGTTGATAAAACTTAAAATTCATTTTAAGGATGCACAAAGTTCTGTTGTTACACCCATGCATGAATTACGGTTATCTGATTGGGGGTTAAGATTAAAAAAGGATTTTTCCCCCCAAATATCCTCTAAAGCCTTTGATGTCTTTTCGGATGCAGTGCTGCGAGATATACAGGAGCTTAAACAATCAGGGCTCTGTGATCGCATCCAGCATCCGAATATGACTAGACAAGAAATGCAGGCATTGAACCAGTTAATCCATGACCACTCCCTCACCAACAAATCAGCTGATAAGGGTGGTGCGGTAGTGGTCATGGATACTTCTATGTATATGGCAGAAGCGGCCCGTCAATTGTCTGACTCTGCAGTATATATTAAACTCCAAAGGGACCCCAAATTTGACATCCAACGAGAATTAAAGTTATTGATCAATACATATACACAAATAGGTTTGATAGACGAACAACTTAACGAGTTTTTGCTGATAGACTTTCCGGTTACTCCTTTATTTTATTTGCTACCCAAGATCCATAAAAATTTACAGTGTCCACCCGGTAGACCCATTGTTTCCGGTTGTGGTTCTCTTCCAAGTAATGCATCCATCTTTTTAGACAAAATTCTTCAGGATTATGTAGTTCAATCTAAGTCTTATATTAAAGACACTACGGATTTTCTCAGAAGGTTAGCAGACGTGACGATGCCGGAGGACGCCATTTTGGCCTCCTTCGACATAGTCAGTCTGTATACCTCAATACAGCATAACATCGGCTTAACAGTTGTAGAATCGGCTCTGGCGGGTTCTAATTACTCTATTGAAGCCCAAACCTTTTTTCTAGCTTTACTAAAATTAATTTTGTATAATAATTATTTCCTTTTCGGTGATGATTATTATATGCAAATTAGGAGGACGGCCATGGGGACGAATGTGGCCCCCACGTACGCCAACATGGTCGTCTCTCATTTGGAGGAACAATATGTCTATGTGTCCCACCACTTCAGCCATGTGCTGAGGTGGTGGCGATACATAGACGATATTTTTGTCATTTGGACGGGCACAGTTGCCGAGTTACATATGTTTCATACATACTTGAACAGCTTGATTCCGGATATACAATTCACTTTGGAATTTCCATCTAGGGAGTTGCATTTTCTGGATGTTAGCGTTAAACACATTGGTACACAGCTGAAAACTGAGGTTTATACGAAGCCTACTGACCGCAACACCGTCCTGAGGTATGACAGTGCTCATCCCCGGACGATGGTGCGGTCATTGCCGTATAGCCAATTCACTAGAGTCAAGAGGATAGTGAGCGACACATCTACACTTGTTAGTACTCTAGAAAAAAATGACACAATGTTTCAAACAGAGATGTTACCCAGCATCCGTTTTACGACAACAATTGAGCCGTATCAACCAGAGAGAGAAGGGATTTATTTCATGGCACTAAGAGGGATCAATCTCAAAAAATACCGTTAGTATCTACCTTTTGTGAAGTCAGTACCCAAGTAGGTAAAATTATTAATAAACACTGGCCAATTCTAGGCACTGAACACAAGAATATTCCCGAATTTTGCAACAGACCTATATTGTCATATAAAAGAGCTAGCAATCTTAAGGATAAACTAGTCAAAAATGACATTGGCACACAAAAGGGTACACATCAGTTATTTCTAGTTCCTAGAAAGTGTGGCAGTTATCCGTGCCTTCACTGTGTAAATTGCAAGTACATGGTTAAGGGACGTGATTTTACTCATCCAAAAACTGGGGTCTCATATTCTCTTAAGTTTTATTTGACTTGCGACTCCAGTTATGTTATATATGTTTTATGGTGTCCTTGTAAGCTTTTGTATGTGGGGGAGACTACATGTGATTTCAAATCCCGCTTTAACCAACACCGTTTTTCAATACGGAAAAAACGGAAGGATTTGCCAGTCTCACACCACTTTGTGGACATGGGCCATGGGGAAAGTGATCTAAAGTTCATGATCATAGACCATGTCCCATTGCCACGTACAGGAGGTAATCGTATAAAGATCCTCAAAAAACGCGAATCAGAGTGGATCTTTAAATTACAAACCATTAAACCGAGTGGCTTAAACGTGGAGTATAAACCATGGCTGTTCATATGATTGCATATATTCTTTTGTCCTTGTCGGCATCAGTGATGAAAAATTTGTTATGTTTTTATTCCAATATATTTGGATAATATATTTTTTAATTCACTTTTTTACTTCACACACAGGACCTGTGGATGGAAGGGCCTAGCTCAGCAGGAGGTCAGATGCTTTGGATACGTGCGGTTCATCCCGGACTATACTGTATTTACTTCTGTATTCACATTGATGCGCTTCTGTATGCGTTTTTTCTTCATTAATTATGACTAACTTTGGATGTTTTCTGCCCGTCAAGGGTTAATACAGGGGTTGTTAGGGCAACAGCTGCCGCTGTCCCCCTCTCCCCTGTTTGCACATTCCGGATGATAGTGCATCGTAAGATAGCACATCACCTGGCTGCGCACCCTGGGTAGATTATCCTGCATTATGTTAGGTCTTATATACTACTTTGTATTTTCGCTGAAGCGCTTCATTCATCTATGTTGTCTATGACGTGAGGGTCATGTGATGCACTATTGTGAACACGTGACCGCTCCTTCAGTGACGTCACGGACATGCGCAAGTTCAGTTCCGGGACGCCGTATCCACGAGACACATCACGGAATTTTGTATCCACCTGCAATTTGAGCTTGCCTGATTCCATGCCTGGCCCTCCTATGGTGTTGCATACACAGGTGACAATTATTCACTGTAGATCATCACTTGACTGTAATAAGTATATATCTGTTGTACCGACAGATATATATCTGATGTCCGGATGTACCCATATGAAATGATTCACACTTTATTTTCTACTTTTTGTTTAAGTATCACTTATGTATGTTAATTTGACATGACTATATAAATACCCACAATTGTATTTGATGTATTGCTTGAAAATGGTCCTAGCAAGCGGACCGAAACGTCGCTGCTTGGGTGAATAAAGGATCCCACATTTTTTCACCTTATGGATGTGCTGCGGTGTGTTTATTCTTCTGGTTATTTGACACTGCGGTCGAGTGTCGATATCGCTGGCACCCAACATCTGCTACAAGGAGTGCTGCCCTGAACTTTCATCTATATATATATATATATATATATATATATATATATATATAAAATAGATAAAGTCCTCCGACCGTTTGTCTCATCTTTGCCCTCCTATATTAGGGACACAACTGATCTATTGTTAAAAATTCAGGATATTGCTGTGGAGGATAGCACTTTACTCGCCTCTATAGATGTCGAGGCCCTTTACAGCAGCATACCACACAAATGGGGGATAAAGGCTGTACTTTCCTTCCTGGAGACTAGGGGTATCCAATTTAGTGCTCATAACTCGTTGATTGTATCCCCCCTCAGATTTGTTCTGACGCACAATTTCTTTTTATTTAAGGATGTGTTCTACCACAAGCTCAGGGGCACCGCGATGGGCAGCCCTTGTGCGCCTACTTGCGCAAATTTGCTCCTGGGCTGGTGGGAGGACCGGCTGGTCTTTAGTGACATGGAGGAACCCTGGACCACCCACACCCTGGGGAAGATACATTGATATCTTTATATTATGGGATGGTCCAGAGGTGTCCTTCAGGTCATTTGTCGATTCATTAAACCAGAATCCTATAGGATTGTGATTTACATGTGAGATCAGCGAGAAAGAAATCTCCTTTCTGGATGGAAGAATTTCAAAGAGGAAGGGTATGCTATGTACTGAGACCTTTAGGAAACCTACTGCCACAAACAACCTTTTACACTGGGGAAGTTTCCACCCAAAACCGGTGAAGGGCATTCCAAAGGGCCAGTACATATGGATTAGAAGAAACTGTACTGATACATCTACCTTTTTCTCACAATCAAGGGATCTTAGGAACAGATTTCTGAGGAGAGGATGCTCTTTTTAGTGTCTTCAGGGTTTTTAAGCATTCCATGGTCACGGATAGAGATCATTTTCTTGGGCCCCAAAAAAAAAAAGGATCCAGAAAAGAGGATAATAAGAGTGATTGGGACATATTATAATGCCCATGAGAGGATATTTGAAATCCTCAGAAGACATTGAGGCATTTTACGAACTGATAGGGACTTGATGGATATACTCCCATTGAGACCAGCTATCACCTTCAGAAGGGGGAAATCCATCAAGGACCATCTTGTACATAGTCTATACACCAAACCAAAAGCTTTAGGAACGTGGCTAGAGAGGAGACCTCTTGGAATGTTTAGATGCAGTGGATGCGTAGCGTGCCCCTTTGTCGCAGCATCTAAGATATTTAAAAGTGTCTCGACGGGAAGGAGCTAGGAGATCAGAGACTTTGCGAATTGTAGAACCTCTGGAGTGGTATACCTGATAACCTGCCAGTGCCCCCTTAACTATATGGGGAAGACGAAAAGAGAGTTGAGGAGAAGGATTGGTGAACATCTAGGAGACATTAGACATAGAAAGGATAAACCGGTGGCTAACCATGTCCATGAATTCCATGAGGGGAATCCAAATTCCCTGAAGTATCAAATCATTGAGGTTATCCCCCTCTCACCACGTAGGGGTGATTGGGACAGGAGGATACTACAAAAAGAATGTCAATGAATTTATAGACTCCAAACATCTAGCCCTGATGGCCTAAATGAACAACTATCGTTTGGATGTTATAAAACAGAAATGTACAATAAGGTCACTATGTAGTGTTCTCCTGACCCCTATATACATGATCTCTTCTCTATATGATTTTTTTTTTGCCTACCCTTCTATTCTGCTATGTCTGCTGTCATTCTCCTTCCTCTCCTGGGCAACTGTCAAATATGGTCCTAATACATTAAATGATTGTCATACTCATATGTATTGGATCGGAATACATCAAGGATGATTTATCTAATCCATGTTGGCGTCACTCAAATTTAAAAGAGGTGTCCCCATCTTAGATAGTTTGTGGGCAACGTTAAGAATATAGGTGTTTAGAGCCTTGGATGTATCTATTATATGTCCTTTTCATTCCCCCCCCCCCCCCCGCAATCCCCCTCATCTCTTCCTCCCTTATATACATCTACCTAGCTGGATAAAACATAGATTATATCAACCGTGATAAAGAGATAGCTAATGTGGAGCGCATATATGCCCCAGTGTTTAAATATGGAGAACGTATATGCCCCATTGATTTATCAGTTTTATTTGATATTTTAGTCTTTCTGCATTATATATCTATTCTTCATCTGTGGAACGCATTGACACTTCCGGCCTATGGAACACAGTTTTTCAGTTCTGGAGTGCATAGCGGCGATATAATATCCAGTCTGTGAAGCGCATGTACGACGTAACTTCCGGTCTGTGGAACGCATATGCGTTCCACAGCGGCGTTTCTCTTTTATTGGCGGCACATTGTGATAAATGAACACATTAAGCTGTAAGAGGAGAATAAATAGGACCCAAATTTATCGTATAACACTGAAGGGATGTATACAATTAAACCTGGCAGTATATGAGTGGTAGGATAGGGGGAGGAGAATCCTGTTGTAATGGGGGTGGGAGGGGGCTGACCCAGATGGGAGGAAATGATATTTAAGGCGCCAATTTGAAACCAAGAGTGAGACACCTGACATCCTAAAAGCCTACATTTTGGCTCAAGTCTCCCAGAGGGTCCTGATTGAGGGACATAGAGTGACAGTCTCCATCATGAAACTGAAGCTAAGTATATATGGTCCCCTGACGAACCGGTCTTAATATTCATCGACTGGGGAAATGCTGCGTCGGGATTTGTGTTTCGATTTCCACATCTACCAAGATTTGTTGGTCTTATCATCTAGTGGTATACCTATTCTGTATTCAGCATTACTCAGTAGGTTGATATCTTGTGTCTTAGCGCTGAAATTGGGCTCTACAGGAATATACAGACAAGAAACGAGGACAGGGAACCCCTACCATTAAGGGGTGTCCCTGGGCTGAGATCTAGGGAGGGATGCATAGGGAAAAATAGGTATTTATCTGCTCTACTTGTTCCCCATGCTTAGCCTTTCTAAGGTGTTTATCAGCAAGCATCCTCACTACGTCCGTCTCTGCGGAGAGGTCCCTGCAATTTATGGGCCTTATTCATCAAACTGAGTAATCCCAGAATAATCTATTGTTCTGAAATAATAAGTATTCCATTTGTATCTGGTATCTTGACCCATGGGGTCTGAGCTTTATGTGGGCAAATGTTTTTAAGGCATTCCTAAGGCACTCCTGAGGAAGCCAGCAAGCCTGGCAATACGTGTTGGGCTCTTTTCCTGACCGCCACGCATACCCCCCACCATGCTACTTCTATGTTAAGTATTTGAGCTTTTATTCATTGTTGATGGATCACATGCACTTTATAATGTTACATACTTATTGATGTGGGGGCATGCCTATGACTTTGTGGTGAGCCAGGGTGGCATGTGCTGATATATGGTACACATGGCCCTGATTTGTTGTATACAACGATTTTAACTTTTCCTGTGTCGTGTCTGTTTTCTTGAATAAATTTGTTACATTTTACTGTAGATGTGCGGCTCCTGTTTCGGTATCCTTTCTTTTTTCTTTTATATTGTGCACTGCATACCGTGAGCCGGCACTCTTTCCTTATTCTTGGATGTGCCCCTATTTGAATTACACAAATGTTTTTAAGATATTATTAAAAGTTAAATATTATATGGGAAGGTGTTCTAGCTTTACGTAAATCTTAGTCTAGTCTAGAGTTGGAAGGAGGAGAATCACCCTGACTCCTTACAGATTAACCGAAAGAGTGTTGTGAGGGGGTCAATAGCCAAAGGCACCCCACTCCAAAGGTGCCAGAACAGCCCTAAAGTCCAGCAACCAGACTAAAGCAGAGTTAAGCACAGCAGAGAGATAAAGCAGACTATTTAAGTTTGCCTGCCAGTTTATGCCAAAACCTGTTAGAACCAACAGAAACACCACTCCTTGTATGGATGCAAATTGATTAATCTAAAGCTGTTGAACTTTAAAATAATCTGGACTCAACTATTTCTCCAACTCCACCATTACTCTCCCCTTTATTGCTTCGGAGCTAAACCCTGGGGAGCTACGTTATGCATGTAGGAGCAATGTGACACACAAAACTATTGGGGCCACACTACTCGACATTCCAATAAACCTGGGACACGCTTGGCCCGGGGGAACAACTGTCACGATCAGTGTGTGGGGAGGGGGGGGGGGGGGGAAGGAACTCCACACTGAACACAGGAGGGAAAGGGGAACAATAACTGTGCCTGGAAACTAGGGAACAAACAGGTCTCCTCCTAGACAACCCTAATGCCTTTATAGTCTCACCCCACCCTTCTGACCTATGCGGTTGATAGCTTCATTTGCATTGTCTGCCTTGAGACATTGCCACCAGCAGAGCCCAGATTCACCAGGATGGCCTTGGTAGTGATCCTTGGATTATTTTTCACCTCTCTAACTATCCTCCTGGCCAGCACAGGTGTCACTTTTGGCTTCCGACCACGTCCTCTGAGATTTTCCACAGTGCGGAACATCTTATATTTTTTGCTCAAATGTAAATAAAAGCTGAGAAATGTTTTTTTTTTCCCCACAATAATGCCTCTTGTACATCGTCTTATTATCTTTTGGGAGACACCTATATCATTTCCCGTCAAAAAATTACTTGCTGGTTTAATAAAAGTAACTTTAAGTCAAAATTTGCCAGGGGTATGAATAATTATGGGCAGCACTGTAGGTCTCACTGACCCAATAAACCAGCATTATGGGTGATCTTGCGTTCCCGGGCTTCTTACTTTTACAGTGTAACACGTGCAGCCACCATATCTAAAAAAATTTAAAAAAAATAAAAAAACCTCTGTTATCACGAAGTGCAAGGA
The DNA here is from genome assembly GCF_905171765.1 of Bufo bufo. Classification (NCBI taxonomy): domain Eukaryota; kingdom Metazoa; phylum Chordata; class Amphibia; order Anura; family Bufonidae; genus Bufo; species Bufo bufo. Next base: position 236,260,364 of record NC_053393.1, read on the forward strand.
AATTCAGATTCATGGTGAATCAACGTTTTCATAAACTTTGGATTTAATTCCACTTTGGATGCTTCAATTCCCTCAACACCAGTCATCATCCGCCTCGTCCTCCTGCACCACCAACTCCTGCTCCTCCACTATCTTTTTCATGGGTCTTTGTCTGTGTGGGTCTCTAATAGCTACAGAGTTGCCAGCAAGATATGGAAGCTGTTCTTCCACACTTCCTTGCTGCATCAGTGTGAACATTTTTCTTCAATATAAATTTCACGGAATAACATTGTTGATGCTGCAGTTGTCCTCATCGTTTTCCGACATATGACAGTGCAAGGCAGGGAAGGCTTTTTTGGACAAATAATGGTGACTAGGTATCTTCCATTGAGGCTTAGCTCATGCCATCAGTTCCCTAAAGGCAGTGAAATCCACAAATTTGTACAGCACCAATTGGACCGACAGTAGCTTTGCCAGGTGGGAGTTCGACGTGCAATGGATTACTGATGGAGTCGGCACTGCAATGGATTACTAGGCACATAGTTGTTTCCTGGACAAATATTCCATTATGGATAGCTGACAAAAGAGCAGAGGGGAAGGGGGGGGGGGGGGGGGTCTGAATGGGAGAAGCAGTAACTAATGTTGAGGATGACAGACACTGTACTGTTGGTGGATGTGGCCTAGCTGCCACAAAGAAGACAGAGAGAAGGAGAACAGTCTTGTTCTGATTACTGGCGAGCTCTACTCTCCCACTGGATCTGTCTGTGTTACCCCATGATGCATATGTTTGAATGCCCATAGCTTTTTACATCCGGCAGATCTTGCACCCAACAGTGGTTTCATCTGCCGGCATGGTGAAGAAAAGCTGCCATAGAGGAGAAACCCGATCAGCAGCTGAGTTTGGCTTAGGTGCGGCATGTTTTGAGCCAGTGCCCATAGTATCAGCAGCATCATCAGTTCCCAAGCCACAGCTATCAATGCCCCTAATGCCACCACCATGGTTACAAATGTCACTACAACTAGTACCACCAAAATTGCACAAACCAAAATTGCACCAACATATGCAATTAATCCACATACGCAGTTAATAGTCCATTGCTATGAACACATTAACTGTAAACTAGTATTGACGCACTAAATTGTGTAATTATAGACAGAACATTAGGTTCATTTAAAAAATAAAACACAATTTTCAGTCTATAATTACACAATTTAGTGCATTTTAGTGCGTCAATACCAGTACGGCAGAAGTCCATTCTTTAACCCCTTAAGGACTCAGCCCTATTTCACCTTAAGGAAGAGGCCATTTTTTGCAAATCTGACCAGTGTCACTTTAAGTGCTGATAACTTTAAAACGCTTTGACTTATCCATTCCATTCTGAGATTGTTTTTTTTGTCACATATTGTACTTCATGACACTGGTAAAATGAAGTAAAAAAATTCATTTATTTATAAAAATACCAAATTTACCCAAAATTTGTAAAAAATTGCAAATTTCCAAGTTTCAATTTCTCTACTTCTATAATACATAGTAATACCTCAAAAAATAGTTATTACTTTACATTCCCCATATGTCTATTTCATGTTTGGATCATTTTGGGAATGATATTTTGTTTTTTGGGGATGTTACAAGGCTTAGAAATTTAGAAGCAAATCTTGAAATTTTTCAGAAATTTTCAAAAACCCAATTTTTAGGGACCAGTTCAGGTCTGAAGTCACTTTGCGAGGCTTACATAGTAGAAACCACCCAAAAATGATGCCATTCTATAAAACTACACCCCTCAAGGTATTCAAAACTGATTTTACAAACTGTTAACCCTTTTGGTGTTCCACACGAATTTATGTAAAATAGATACAATTTCAAAATTTCACTTTTTTGGCAGATTTTACATTTTAATAATTTTTTTACAGTTGCAAAGCAAGGGTTAACAGCCAAACCAAACTCAATATTTATGGCTCCGATTCTGTAGTTTACAGAAACACCCCATATGTGGCCGTAAACCGCTGTATGGGCACACGGCAGGGCGCAGAAGGAAAGGAATGCAATACGGTTTTTGGAAGGCATTTTTATAGACCAGGTTGTCACGAATGCGGCGATGCCTAAAATGTATACTTTTTTTATTTATGTAAGTTTTACACAATGATTTCATTTTTGAAGCAAAAAAAAAATCATGTTTTAGTGTTTCCATAGTCTGAGAGCCATAGTTTTTTTAAGTTTTTTTTAAGTTTTTGGATTATTATCTTAGCTAGGGTCTCATTTTTTGCAGGATGAGGTGACGGTTAGATTTGTACTATTTTGGTGGGCAAACGCCTTTTTGATTGGTTGCTGTTGTACTTTTTGTTATGTAAGGTGACTTTTTTTACGGTATTCATCTGAGGGGTTAGGTCATGTGATATGTTTATAGAGTCGGTTGATACGGACGCGGCGATACCCAATATGTATACTTTTTTTCCCCTATTTTTTACCAATTTTTTTTTTTACTTTATTTGGGGAAAATGATGTTTTTGTTTATTTTTACTTTAAACTTTTAATTTTTTGGGGAGAAAACTATTTTTTCAACTTTTTTTTTCACTTTATTTTTTTGTCCCACTTTGGGACTTAAACTTTTGGGGGTATATTCCTTTACAATGCATTCCAATACTTCTGTTTCGGAATGCATTGGCTGTATGAGTAATACTGTGTGTATTACTCATACAGCTTCTGGGGCCTGTGAGATCCAGGGGGCTGGATCTCACAGGCCCTTCACTGGAAGGCAGCGCAGATGCCTCAGGAAGGCATCGCGCTGCCTTCCATGCCATCGGGTCCCCCCCCACAGCCCCATGGGGACCCGATGGCACCACCGCCACACCAGGTAATAGCCGCAAACCGCAGGTCTTTATTGACCTGCGGTTTGCGGCGATCGCCGACACGGGGGGGGTCACGGGACCCCGCCGCACATTTAGCCGAGGTGCCTGCTCAATGATTTCAGCAGGCACCTTGTTCCGATCACCGCCAGTCGGTGATCGGAACACCACATGACGTACCGGTATGTCATGTGTTCTTAAGGACTCGGGAAACATGCCGTACCTGTACGTCATGTGTCCCCTAAGGGGTTAAAGATTCCCCCTACTTCCGAGTGCAGCCCAGGCTGTCTTCCCTGGTGGAGATCGGAGAAGGCGTCCCATACTAGTAATAGGCCTGAGCCTGTACAAGGCTTCCAGACCGATTACTAGTATATTCCAATGCAGGCCTGCAGATAGCAACACTGCATTGGAATATACTGAATCCTGTATTCTGTAATGGATAGATATCTAATGAGTGCTTTTTATAGTCACCTAGGTTGACTTAAAGAAAAAAAAAAGGTTTTAAAAAAAACAAATTAAAAGGCTTCTGTCACCCCACTAAAACAGATTTTTTTTTTGTGTACTTATAATACCTATCATGCGATATTGCTATACCTCATGTTATTAATTTTCGTTCAGTAGATTTTGCAAAAAACGTACTTTTATGATATGCTAATTACCTTTCTACCAGGAAGTAGGGAGTCTACTTGCTGGTAGCAGCCGCAGAAAACCGCCCCCTCTTGTTGATTGACAGGGATAGCCGCGATCTCCTCCGGCCAGCTGCGCACCTGTGTTGATTCGGCGCAGGCGCTCTGAGATAAGGAGGCTCTGCTCCTCAGCACCCCCTCAGTGCACCTGCGCCAATGACGTCACTGAAAGAGAAGACGTCATCAGCGCAGGCGCACTAAGGGAGTGCTGAGGAGGCGATCCTCCTTATCTCAGAGGGCCTGCGCCGAATCAACACAGGCACGCGATTTTTGAAATGCTGACGGAGGAGGAGATTGCGGCTGGCCCTGTCAATCAACAAGAGGAGGGGGCGGTTTTCTGCGGCTGCTACCAGCAAGTAGACGCCCTACTTGCTGGTAGAAAGGTAATTAGCATATTATAAAAGTACGTTTTTTGCAAAATCTACTGATCGAATATTATTAATAACATAAGGTATAGCAATATTGCATGATAGGGATTATAAGTACACAAAACAAAAATAATCAGTTTAGTGGGGTGACAGATGCCCTTTAAACAAAATATATAAACAAACGTTGAAATCATTCCCCTTTCCCTAATAAAACAATACAAAAAATTATCATGGGGATCACCACGCCCGAAAACACCTGAACCATTAAAATATAAAAATATTACCATATTAAGAGTATTGTCTCTTTAAATAATCTTTAAGCAGAATCCTTGTGCAGGCATTGCTTCAGCAGCTGCCTTCACTGTAAGACACCCAGTCCCAGTACACTAACTGCCCCTATGCTCTCCCTACTGATAAACCTGACTTTCTACCTATTAATTGTTGCAGATAGTGGATGTGGATCCACTATGCCAACTAACTGGTCTGGCTTTGGGCTATGCCTAAGGACCTAACAGCCCCCTGGGTTTCACTCTTTAACCACTTTACAGCGATCTGGCCTTTGACGCAGGAGATCCACCAGTCTGCTAGTTCTTGGAATAGTCCCGGGGTAATTAGCAGCTAACCCACTGGGGTCAGAGACACCAGTGCAAAGCACTAAGGGGTCAGGCATGGGACACTGAACTATGGTGGCCATTCCAGCCACAAGAAAGCAGAGATGAGCTAGCAGAGTTGGACCCATGGTGGTGATCAAACTTTCCTTGTCCCTGACTCTGGGTTCCGGCTCCATCGCTCCACGGCTGTCCCCGCAGGACCCATGTCTCTTGGAATCAACATCTTCATGGTGGTCACGTGACCACTGAAGCTAATCACTGGCTGCAGTAGTTACCTGTCAACCAAATGGTATGTTACTGGGTCATGTGTCACATTGGTGACAGATCACCACTGCAGCCAGTGATTGGCGGGGGGGGGCCCTGATCTCTTATAGGGGGCTATGATATGCACAATTAACCCCTCAGGTGCAGCACCTGAGGGGTTAATTGTGCGGATCACAGCCCCCTGTAAGAGATCGGGTGCTGCCAGGCAGCAGGGGGCAGTCATGTACACAGTTCGTAGTATATTCTAACTAGAAGCGTCCCCATCACTATGGGAACGCCTCTGTTAGAATATACTGTCGGATATGAGTTTTCACAAAGTGAAAACTCATCTCTGAAAAAGCTTTTATGCAGATGGATCTTCGGATCAGTCTGTATGAAAGTAACCTACGGCCACGGATCACGGACGCGAATGCCAATCTTGTGTGCATCCGTGTATTTTCACGGACCCATTGACTTGAATGGGTCCGTGAACCGTTGTCCGTCAAAAAAAAATAGGACAGGTCCTATTTTTTTGACGGACAGGAAACATGGATGTGGCTGCAAAACGGTGCATTTTCAGATTTTTCCACGGACCCATTGAAAAAGTCAATGGGTCCGCGAAAAAAAAGGAAAACGGCACAACGGCCACGGATGCACACAACGGTCCTCTGCATGAGGCCTAAAAATGAAAAACTTTAACTTTTAATAATTATACCTAATATAATAGGCCCATAATCAATAATCAAATAAAAAACATGAATGCATCAGTGTCTATGCCACACAGGATAGTGAAAGGTATAGGCAGATGTAGGATATTAACAAATGCTATGATATTGACTATGGCACTGAGCCCACTCCATACATGGCGAGTCCTGGCTGTGTATTACAGCCGACTCCATTGCACAGTGACAGAATCAGAGGTTACACTGATCTTGGTCATTTAACCCTTCAGACTGCTGGCCTTGCAATCAGGAGTTCTTTCCATTCTATGCACAAACTCAGTATTAATGACTATACTTCTGAGCAGCATTGAACAACCCAATAGGGGAATAAGGACAGTAGGAAAATACCGATCTGGACTCGTCATCTAAAGTACTAGTCATGTAAGAGGTGGATCATCATCATAAAGGATATTGATTCATATCCCCTAAAATATTAATATCTATAATATCATATATATATATATATATATATATATATATATATATACACATATACACAGTACAGACCAAAAGTTTGGACACACCTTCTCATTCAAAGAGTTTTCTTTATTTTCATGACTATGAAAATTGTAGATTCACACTGAAGGCATCAAAACTATGAATTAACACATGTGGAATTATATACATAACAAACAAGTGTGAAACAACTGAAAATATGTCATATTCTAGGTTCTTCAAAGTAGCCACCTTTTGCTTTGATTACTGCTTTGCACACTCTCTTGATGAGCTTCAAGAGGTAGTCCCCTGAAATGGTTTTCACTTCACAGGTGTGCCCTGTCAGGTTTAATAAGTGGGATTTCTTGCCTTATATATGGGGTTGGGACCATCAGTTGCGTTGAGGAGAAGTCAGGTGGATACACAGCTGATAGTCCTACTGAATAGACTGTTAGAATTTGTATTATGGCAAGAAAAAAGCAGCTAAGTAAAGAAAAACGAGTGGCCATCATTACTTTAAGAAATGAAGGTCAGTCAGTCAGTCAGCCGAAAAATTGGGAAAACTTTGAAAGTAAGGGCTATTTGACCATGAAGGAGAGTGATGGGGTGCTGCGCCAGATGACCTGGCCTCCACAGTCACCGGACCTGAACCCAATCGAGATGGTTTGGGGTGAGCTGGACCGCAGAGTGAAGGCAAAAGGGCCAACAAGTGCTAAGCATCTCTGGGAACTCCTTCAAGACTGTTGGAAGACCATTTCAGGGGACTACCTCTTGAAGCTCATCAAGAGAATGCCAAGAGTGTGCAAAGGAGTAATCAAAGCAAAAGGTGGCTACTTTGAAGAACCTAGAATATGACATATTTTCAGTTGTTTCACACTTGTTTGTTATGTATATAATTCCACATGTGTTAATTCACAGTTTTGATGCCTTCATAGTCATGAAAATAAAGAAAACTCTTTGAATGAGAAGGTGTGTCCAAACTTTTGGTCTGTACTGTATATATATATATATATATATATATATATATATATATATTATATGGAAGATATTATAGATATTAATATTTTAGGGGATATGAATCAATATCCTTTATGATGATGATCCACCTTTTTTGGGTAATTTGTAAAGCACTGAGGAGGTGGGGCGAATTTAAACTCTCCATGTGTTCCTGCCCCTGCAGAGGTCAAGGGTCAATCTCATTGTGGCCGTCATGGTGGATTCAAGGAAACGGAATTACCGGTAAGTCTAATTGCGGTTTTTCCATTTCATCTACCATGGCGGCCACAATGAGAGCTAACAAATGACTAAGTGGGTGGGGATATCGCCTGGAGAACCCTTCGGTCAAAAAGAGTCTCGTTAGAGTCCGGAAGACTAAGGGTACTTTCACATTTGCAGCAGGACAGATCCGACAGGCTGTTCACCATGTCGGATCCGTCCTTCCGCTATTTCGCCGTGCCACCGGACCGCCGCTCCGTCCCCATTGACTATAATGGGGACTGGGGCGGAGCTCCGGTGCAGCACGGCGAAAGCCGCCGGACTAAAAAGTCCTGCATGTCCGACTTTTTAGTCCGGCGGCTTTCGCCGTGCTGCGCCGGAGCTCTGCCCCGTCCCCATTATAGTCAATGGGGACGGAGCGGCGGTCCGGCGAAATAGCAGAAGGACGGATCCGACATGGTGAACAGCCTGTCGGATCCGTCCTGCCACAAGTGTGAAAGTAGCCTAAGACGATAGTATCTCACAAAAGTATTTACACTTGACCAGGTTGCAGCCTTACAGATCTGGTCAAGTGAGACACCTCCTTTCTCAGCCGAAGAGGAGACCGTGGCCCTAGTGGAATGGGCTTTAATGACCCCAGGGCTTGATTTGCCCTGAATCAAATAGCAACATGATGGTGGATCTAATCCACCTAGCTATGGAGGATTTAGAGAGCTTTTTTCCCTCATTTCTTCCTGAGAACTGTATTAGAAGATTATTATCCTTCTTGAATTCCTGGGTAGTCTCAAGATATTGAATGACTATCTCTAACATCTAATAGGCATATTTTATAGTCTGCCCCTCTATCCTGGGACTTGGTAATGGAGGGTAGAAATATCTCCTGGTCAAGGTCGAAGGAGGAGACCACCTTAGGGAGGAAACCGGGATCGAGATTTAAATGAATGTGATCCTCCTTGATCTGGAGATATGGTTCCCTGCAGGAAAGGGCCTGAAGTTCTCTGATACGCCTGGCTGAAGTTATAGCCATCAGGAAGGCTGTCTTTAGGGAGAGGTGTTTTAAAGAAATTTCAGACAGCGGCACGAAGGGTGGTTTTGTTAAACCCTCTAGGACGGTGTTTAGGTCCAAAGTGGGAGCCATAGATTTAAAAGTAGGTCTTAGTCGTAGAAGGTGCTAAGAGCCAATATTTGAACCTTCAGGGTACTGGGTCTCAACCCCAATTCCAAACCGGACTGAAGAAAATCTAAGATTTTAATGATGGGAGGAGAGGAGGTATCAGGGTGATCCACCCCTAACCAGGAACAATATCTTTTCCAGATTTTAAGATAGATGGAAGATGTAACCTTCTTCCTGCTGGCTTTAAGTGTGAGGATTACTTTATCTGAAAGGCCTCTGCTTCTTAAGGTCTCACTCTCAAGATCCAAACAGCTAGTCTGAATATCCCTGGGTCGGGATGTAGAAGAGGGCCCTGAACTAGCATGTCTCTGAAAGGGGATCTCCTAAGGATTCTCCAATGACAGCAGTTTCAGTGTGGAAAACCAGTTCCTTTTTGGCCATAGAGGAGCTATCAGGATCAGAGTGGTTGGTTCTCCTTGGAACTTCTGGATGACACGAGGGATTAGAGGTATTGTAGGGAATGTGTACGCTAGTCTCCATTTCCAGTGTATTGATAGGGTGTCTATCGCCCAAGGTCTGTCCCTTGGATTTAGGGAGCAAAAGAGATCCACCTGAGCGTTTCTTTTGGAAGCAAAAAGATCTATTTCGGGTTGACCCCCATCTTTAGGATATCCTTTGAAAGATCCTCCTGTTCAGGGACTATTCCCCCGGATCTATTTTCTCTCTGCTCAGGTAGTCTGCCACTGCATTTTCGCATCCTTTCAAGTGGACAGCGGAGAGCGATAAGGTGTTTCTTTCTGCCCAAGAAGATTCTTTTTGCCACTTCCCCTAGCAGGCTGGACCTCGTCCCTCCCTGGTGTCTTAGATATGCCACCGTGGTGGTGTTGTCGGACAGGATCTTTAGATGCTGATCTTTTAACAAACTCTCTCCTTTTGTTATGACCTTGAGAACTGCGTATAGTTCTCTGAATTTAGATGAATTTCTTTTGATGTCCTCTGGCCAGGTAGCCTGAAAAAAAAAAAAAAATGGTCTCCTATTTTGGCTCCCCAGCCCTCGAGACTTGCACCCGTTATTACTTGAACTTCTGGATGGTTCCGCCAATCCAGTCCCTTGAGTAGTGTTCTCTTTTGTTTCCACCAGTTGAGATCTGATTTCACAGACTGTGGTATGCGAATCCGTCTGTCCAGGTCGCCCTGTCTTCCATTCCATTCCCTCAGGATCCAGCCCTGGGTTATTCTCGTGTGGCTCTGGGCCCACGGTACTGAGGGTAGGCAGGCAGTTAGGTTTCCTAATAAGCTTATGGCTTCCCTGATGGAGCATCTGTGTGATTTCTGAAATTCCACGACCTTCTTTATCAGGATCTCTATTTTGTCCTGAGGAAGAAAAGTTTTTAGTAAGGATGAGTCCAGTTCTACCCCTAGGAACCTTATTGTGGACTTATTTTTGTTTATAATCCAACCAAGATGCGTTAGAGTATTTGAAAACCTGTGAGTTGCCAGTAGGTTCTCTTCTGTCCTGCCGAGAAGAAGGAACTCGAGGTATGGAATGATCGTTATGCCTTCTCGGCAAAGATAAGCCACCATCTCTACCACGAGTTTTGTAAAAATTCTGGGTGCAGAGGAGATGCCAAATGGAAGAGCGACGTACTGGAAGTGATGGATCGAACCGTCTGAACCTTTTAGTGCAAACTGTAGGTACTTCTGAGACAGCTGGTGAATAGGGATATGATAGTAGGCATCCTTGAGGTTGATTGATGACATAAATGCCCCCTTTTGGATGAGAGGAATTGTGGATGAGATGGTCTCCATTTTGAACCTCCTGTACAGAATGGATCTGTTTAATGGTTTTAGATTTATTATAGTCCGGAAGGACTGGTCTGGCTTCTTTACCAGAAAGAGGTTGGAGTAGAATCCCTTTCTCTCTTCTCGTACTGGAACTCTTTGGATTAGGCAGAGACCTAGAAGATCTCGGACGCCCTGCCATATCTTTGGTAATTCTGCCCTGTTTTGGGAAGAAATAAGGAATCTCTTTGGGGGGACTGATGTGAATTCTATCTTGTAACCCTGGGAGATGATATTTAGTGCCCAGGGGTTTGAGGTGATCTGTTCCCAAGAAGATAGGAAGCGCATCAGTCTGCCCCCTACCTTGGCGTCATTGCTGTTTGGTTTGTCTGTTCTGGGATTGAGGATGAAGCCCCGCCCCTTCCTCCTTTAGGGTAGCTCCATTTTCCGGATTTTCCTTTGCCCCTATAGGATCTCTGTTGGGGATGAAACTGACGAAAGGGCTTGCTTTTAGTTTCCTTATCCTCGGGAAAACCTTTTCTTATCTGCAGCTCTTTCTAGAATTTTGTCTAGAGTGGGTCCAAAAACAAATTCTCCCGAGAATGGGATAGAGCAGAGTTTGGATTTGGAAGCTTTGTCACATGACCAGGCCTTCATCCATAGTGCCCGGCGGGCGGCATTGGATAAAGCTGCTTCTTTTGCAGAGAAGCGGATAGATTCCGCTGAGGCATCGGATAAAAATGCTGTTGCGGATCGGAGAAGCGGGATAGAATCGCAAATCTCCTCTCTAGAGGTTTTATTTTTTAGATGTTTATCAAGTTCACCTAGCCAGATGTACATAGCCCTGGCCAAGGATGTTGCTGCTATGTTTGTTTTGACCCCAAACATCGCAGATTCCCAGGACTTTTTTAGCAGCCCGTCCGCTTTTCGATCCATCGGATCGCCCAGCTGAGAGGAGTCCTCAAAAAGGTAAAGCGGTTCTCTTTACCATTTTGGCCACTTGTATGTCAACCTTAGGTGTTTTATTAAATATCTTGCATTCCGTCTGGTCAAAGTAAAAGCCTATTTCTAAACTCCTTAGGGACTCCTAGCCTCTCTTCTGGATCAGACCCCTCTTCCAAAATCATTTCCCGTATATTTTCATTTATTGGGAAAACAATGGATGTTTTTGATCTAAGGCCCCTGAACATCTCATCCTGGACAGTACGGGGTCTAGGGGTGTCCTCAATTCCCATTGTAGACCTGACAGCCTTAGCAATTCCTCCATTTCATCCGAAGAGAAGAAATATTTTTTATCCCAATCTAAAATTTCTCCCTCTGATAGGGGGTCCTTATTATAAATTTGTCTGGATGAGACAGAGGCTTCCTCCGCATCCGAGGAGGATATAACGGAGAGCTTGCGTTTTTTGGGAGGATTATGAGTACTGCCAGGAGTCGACATAGAAGCCAATGAAGACTTAATTTCATCCAAAATAAAAGATTTCATTTCTGTAATATTTCGTTGTAGGGGTGTCATCTATAGAATCACGTGTGAATGCCCCCTTGAATATATAGGCAAAATGAAGCGAGAACTGCGTAGACGGATTGGCGAACACCTGGGGGATATCACCAATAAAAAAAGATACGGCTGTATCACGTCACATACATGAATATCATCATGGCGACCCACGCAGTATAAAAGCCATTGGCATTGAGGTAGTCGCCTCCCCCTTGCAAGGAGGTGACTGGGATCGCATGCTCCTTCAACATGAAGCACGCTGGATCCACACGCTGCGGACGACAGCCCCCCAAGGCCTAAATGAGCAACTGTGCTTCGGCTGCTTCATTTAATGAGCCCTAGACTAGCCATTTAACGCCAAGGGTGACATATCCCTATATGACCCGGACAGGCTGGCAGAACGAGACATGAGAAGAATACAACTCATGTAAACAGCATATGTCAACGGATAGACGGTATATAACATGCACCCCTTGACAGGAATCATCATCTAGAGCGTACCTACTGTACCTCACGGAAACAAAAGAAAAAGAAAAAAGGCATACCAAGGTCTATGCTGCCAACACCGTGTGAGCACAGGAACCGTACCCTCTAGAGGGCAGCTTTCAGGCCCACTATAATAATAATCAGATATAGGGTACGTCCATGTGACGATACTTGCATCGACTGATATCAAACAATCTGCCTTGAGGCCTTTCAAACAAATTGTCTACTAGATGCCAAAACTCTGACAAGTGCATCCCGATGGACAAGAGCATCCATTTATTATGTATTGCTCATTATGCATCCGTGTCTGTGCACTACTGACCAGAACACTTAATTTAACTATTTTGCAAAAAATGTCACATTAATATTCACCGCATTTGCTATAGACGGTGTCAAATTCATGGTTGTCATACAGAGTCCCGGTTTCCTGGCAACCAACTAAACACTGGCTGGTGGACAACATATGTCCCGGGCGGATGACATAATCCTCAGCCACTGGAAATGACGTATCGGCATCTGAATACGTCAGTAGATTTACTATGCTGGTTACCTTCAGCATGGGTAGCGCATGCGCGGTTGCGTCGGCTGCCCAGCTGACGTCACGGTGCTGCGCTTCAAGCCTCCTTCTGAGGCCGAACAGTGTTTTCTCATAGCACTGATAGCGCATGCGTGAGCGCGTCGACGGCCGCGCCAACGTCATTACGCTGTGCTCCAAGCCTCGTTCTGAGGCATTATGGTGTTCAAATAGGAGCGGGCGACTGCCGGCAAGTATGTTTTATCACGGCCTCTGGACACGCCGCTGCGCTCCAAGAGAGGGACCGGACCATCTCCAGGTGACCCCCTCTACTCTGTCTTTATATCTCAGGCAAGTACCCAGCCCTGATACATGACTAGAGCCCTTACTAAAGGCCAATACGTCTAAGTATCACTTGTCACATTTTCATCCTAAATTATATATGACGTATGTGTTGTCTGCTGACTATAAGCTACCAACACTGCACGTCATTCGATCACATTGCCCCTCTATGTGTGCCTAATATTCCCCTGATGAGTTTTTTATAAAAAATGAAACATGCGTGTAGGGACTAGCTACACTAGGGCACAATAGGGCCAAGTAGTAAAAGGGCTAGGTTCCGGACGGGGTCGTTCTTTTCAGAACGGGTGCTCCATATATAGGACGCTAGGGGCGAGATAGCACCCATATATTAGGGCTGTCTAGGTACCCCCTACCCACTCATATCCCCGCCGGACCTTCTGCTCTTCTTTACAGCAAAATCTTCTTGCATTGGACATCTCCAGAGACCAGAGGACCGGGGCCATAACGGTAGGACCTACTGGTTATTTAAGGTGCCGCCATGTACCCATCTATATTATTTAAGGGTGCCGCCGTGCACCTAGCACATTTGTATCCCTGGTGCCATCATGCACTTTTTTCTTTATCTCTCATTATAGCATTTGGGGACTCATCCTAATCTTGAATATATTAAAAGTTATGTTTTAACCTAAAATCACCATTACTACCTTGTTTACAAATAATATTTCGTTGCTCTTCCTTCCAGATATCGGCTGTGCAAGACTTGCAAAGTCTTTTCTTATAATTCTCCGGTGACCTTTTTGAGCAGGCATTACACTTTAGTAACTTCACTTTAACTTTAGACTCTTTAGTACCCTGGAAGTGAGGGAACAACCAAATATACCGCAGTTAGCAAATAAGGACAAGTGCTAACTTAACTACACAACCCCACCAGGGGGGAACTCACAGTACTGACGGCAGAGGGATCAGGACCTTCCTGGCGGGGAGTAAGTGTCTCTGACATCGTGGTGTTTGCAGGCAAATGCTGGATGGAACTGCGATCTATTTAGCAGCCTCAGCGTCTGACGTCATCAAACTGCGCCCCGGGCTGTTGGTGTGTGCCTGCGTCGCACCAACCTCTGTAAACGTGCGTGCGTCGGCGTGGCCCGCCTCCTAATGAATGCGCTACATGCGCCGCACCTACCCCCCTAGCCGGTCACGTGAGAGCGAGGAGGAGGACGCCGCACGCAGCGCGCAAACCTCCATCTGAAGCTGGCACTGGCACCCCAGACTGCTTCCCGCTGAGGGGAAGGAGGTCTCAAGGCAAGGGAGGACCGCAGGCCCCAGCATAGGCCGGGACGAGGGTCCTTGATGCTCCATGTTGTCCAGCCTTAGCCCCTGCCGCTGGAGGACAACAGGAGATTCCTGTAGAAAAACTCCTGAATGGGAAACTTCAACCCTCCCGACCAGAGGGCTCTCTCCACATGTTGGCCACTGTAGGGGCAGGAAAGCACTGAGGAGGTGGAGGGGTGGGGGGGAATTTAAACTCATGTGTTCCTGCTCCTACAGAGGTCAATCTCATTGGGTTATCTAGGACTGTCTAGTCCCGTCAAGTCTGCGCCACTTGCATTTTCTCCCTCCCCTCCCCCATATCTGTCCTGATCATACAGATAGGTTGCGAGTAGGGGAGGTATACTGTACCCTTTACCCCTGTCCCCCGACGAGTTGTGGGGTTTGCCATAGGCAACTACCTATAGTTCCTTTATTTTAGGACATATATAGCATCCTTTTACTCTCCAACGAAACGCGTAGGGACACAGAGTATTTATCTACACTAGTGTAGGATTTCCTTATACATCTATCCACATTAGCACCCATATCCCCTTCCCTCTCTCTCTCATTGGCTGACCCAGGCCATTTGAGCCCCATAGGGCCTTTCCCTTTTCCCGTCCTTACAGGGCTATCTAGGGTCACTGTTTTTAGGGCTAGGTTCCGGACGGGGCCACCCCTTGCGGGGATCGGACCCCGTATTAGCAGGCACTTTAGGGCAGCTTTAGGCCAAGTAGGGCAACACCAGGGACAGTTTCTTCCCTGTGGCCCTCCTGCACTAAGTGACCATCATCCTGCACAAAGGGACGCATCCATACGTGCGAACATCTCCCCTAAGGGCACTGGACCGGCTGGTCCTCTTGCCCATCCACCGGTAAGACCTACCCTTTCTTTTTTGCCTCCCTGGCATGCTTATAGACCACGGCACAAGCCACGGTCTTCAGTACCAGCGCTATCTTGCTTACTTACGCTTATTGGTCAAACACTCACGTCCCGCCCCACCCCTGGACGTGCCTGTTCATTTGACCATTGGGTGTACCTGTCACACCAGGTCCCCTGTTCTTTTGTGTCTATGTTTTGTTTGTCAGGTAGGGGTCCTTTTCCCAGGTGGGATTTATAACTATCCTATTAAAAGTTAGGTTTTAAAACGTCACTACCCCTTTTTTTACATTTTTTCTGTCTATTTACGAGTAGTCTATTTTGGGGTAAACCCCAAGGGACCACCCTTCATTATTTTTCTGTTACCCATTAGGGGACATGGCAGGTTTCCTGACCACGGGCCTAGATAGAGATTCGTGGCTCACTGAAGCCCAAACTGTTTTCTCAGAACAGGCCTTCACCCAAAAAAAGTACACTCCCACCCTGAACGGGGCGTTTACAGAACTTACCCGGATATACAAGGAACACATCAGTTCATGGTGGGAGGTACAGGCATTAGAAAACTATATCAAACAAGGGATAGTCCCCCGAGGCCTTCGCATATCACTTAATCCATCCAGCCGGATCAAAAATCCAGGGTTATTAAAGAAGTGGGAGAAGGAGGCCACCGCCAGTTCCCTGCGGTTCATGCAGTTACTGCTAGATGAAGAAAGGGCACTACTTACAAGAGCAGAGGGGAATTTAGCGGATCAAATCGAGACCACCAAAAAATTCAAACAAGAGGCCGATTTTAGTACCAAAGAGAACCAGTTACAGAATACAATAGAAAGGTACCAATACCATCTGAAGGAACGAAAACACAGGCAGTTCGCTAGGGATTCCCAGGAATTCAAGGAGAACAAGGCCTATTTATTCCTCACTGCCCCAGACTATTCTCAAAGAACGGACGTGTCTTCCACCGATACCGACGTCTCAGATAGTGAGAGGGATAGATACCCTAGAACTAGAGGACGTGGGCGTGGTAGATCTAGACGCCGGGGAGGTCGGGGCGGTCGCTATAACACCTACCAGTCATACGACCAAGTACCATGCGCGCCTATCAACCAACAACCCTCTGCTCCCCTACCTTCATCATCTGCCTCTTTTTTAGAACAAACTATGCACTACCCACTCCGAAACCGCAACATCAACCCCCCACCCAACTAGTAGGGCATACTGAAGATAAACTAGTCATTAACCTCTCATCCCGTCCCTTAACAGAGACAGAGTATAAGGTACTCAGACGAGGCTTGTCTTTTGTCCCTACCACGCAATTTGATCTTTTCCGCTGGACCAAGGATCTCCACCTGTTCGCCCGTAAGTTGAAGTGGCACAAATACTTCAAGCTCAAAGACAAGAAGGAGAGCCGTGAGCTGGGCGTGCCGGTGGAGATCCTGAGTGATGTGCATTTTCTGTTCAACCTGGACACTGTTCCAGACTGCCCAGATGGCACTGGTCCCTTCACCAATCTAAAAAACAGGAGCACCAAAATGCCTCCGGTGGGGGACATTTCCTGTGTGGACGTTTTTCTCAGACAGACTACCGCTGAGCTGTCCAAGATTACTACTAACCATATGAGATCCAATTGTAGCTGGAAGGAAAGACAAGCCATCTTAGAGTTGTCAAAGGACAGTAATATAGTGATCAAGCCCTCCGACAAAGGGGGGAATGTGGTCATACTGGACACCTCGGCCTACCGAGACATGTGCCTCACGCTTCTCAGAGACAAACAAGGCTACGAGATATTAACATCTGATCCGACCCCCAGACTCCAGCAGGAGCTAAGGGAGATCCTATCTAAAGCTAAAACAGATAGACTTATTAGCAGTGAGGAATTCGAATTCCTTTACCCAGCACATCCCATAATGGCCACGTTTTACGGCCTACCCAAGGTCCACAAGGGTACCTCGCCTCTCAAAGGCCGGCCCATAGTGTCAGGGGTAGGTAGTCTCCCGCAAAACTGCG
The DNA here is from genome assembly GCF_905171765.1 of Bufo bufo. Lineage (NCBI taxonomy): Eukaryota > Metazoa > Chordata > Amphibia > Anura > Bufonidae > Bufo > Bufo bufo. The sequence continues at coordinate 236,277,352 of NC_053393.1, forward strand.
GAATTTATGTGGATCGCATATTAGGGCCCTTCGTGCAATCCCTCCCCTCGTATGTGAGGGATACAGGTGACTTACTCTCGAAACTTGAGCACCTCAACCTCGAACCTGGATGGTTCCTGGCTTCCATCGACGTTGAGGCCCTGTATTCTTCCATCCCCCACGACAAGGGTCTTGCAGCCACTGCCCATTATCTGAGGGCTAGAGGTTCACAGTTCACGGCGCACAATGAGCTCGTTATCCATCTTTTGAACTTTGTGCTTACAAACAATTGCTTCCTTTTTGACGGACGCATCTACCACCAGCTCAGGGGCACCGCGATGGGCAGCTCCTGCGCGCCATCGTATGCTAACTTGCTCCTGGGCTGGTGGGAAGAGACCACTGTCTTCAGTGACGTGCCTGGGTGGTACACGGAGTTCATCGTCCTCTGGGCCCGCTACATAGATGACATCTTCATCTTGTGGAGCGGCTCAGAGGACGACTTCGGTAGGCTGGTGGAAGAGTTAAATCACAACAGTATTAATCTGAGGTTTACTTCATCCATTGTACAGAACAACCTCCCCTTCCTTGATCTATGTATATCGAGAGACACTAAAGGGGGTTTACAGACCACCATATACCGCAAGGAGAGCTCCACCAATTCCCTGCTTCGCTGGGACAGCTGCCATCCCGTCCCTTTGAAGCGGGGTATCCCTGTGGGCCAATACTTGCGGCTCAAACGTAACTGTTCTGACCAGCAAGAATTCACACGGCAGGCAGGTGAACTGAGAGAACGCTTCTTGGCACGGGGATACCCAGACAACACCCTCAGACAGGCCTACCAGCGAGCACAGCAGACGACGCGCACTAGACTGCTGCATCCAACTGGGGACCAGAAAGTGGAGAGTCCTAATATACTAAGAGTTATAGGTACTTTTGACACTGCTGCAGCCAAAATTAAAGAGATTCTTGGACGGAACTGGAGCACCCTTTTGATGGACCCTGACCTGGTCGACGCAGTTAGCCCCCACCCGTCAGTGACCTTTAGGAGGGGGACTAATCTGCGAGACCGTTTCGTCCACAGCCACTATAATCCCCCTAAGAAAAATACGTGGCTGCCTAGTCCAGTCCGTGGTTGTTTTAGGTGCGGCCGCTGCACCTTCTGCAAATTCATCATACAGTGTAAGTCCCTGCCAGCGGATGCGGAGGGCTTTATCCATCATATCCGCGATTTCATCAATTGCCGCACCACTGGGGTTATCTACCTTCTAACCTGTGAGTGCGGCATGAGATATGTGGGCAAGACCCGCAGGGAGCTGCGGGTACGCATAGGTGAACACATGGGGGATATCCGCAAGAACAGGGATACCCCAGTGGCAAGACACGTTCATTCTGCCCACGACGGACGCCAATCAGTCATCACTTTCATAGGCCTAGAACACATTAGGAGACCACCAAGAGGGGGAGACTGGGACAAAAAGATCCTCCAGAGGGAGTCCTGGTGGATTTTTAAACTTAAGACCACCCAACCCCTCGGCCTGAATGACCAATTACAATATGGCTGTTTCCTGTGATCCCCTCCTAGGTCAGCTTACTGTACATTATATACAGCATTAGCACACAGTCTTTTTAAGATTGGCTACCTGCAGCATGGACCATATACACTTACCGCTTGCATACTTGTCTCCCCTCCCACTGGGACCTTATGTGTCTGGAGCCTTACCCTTAATTATCTCCACCATGCCTAATTCGCATATCGCGGTTTCCATCTCTGACCCCATACATGCCAGATATACCATGGGCTGATTTCTCATGGTACGGACCAAATCAACCTGGGGGCCGCTCTGCGATATGCGATATGGGATATGTCATCACTATTCTAGCAGGGGGAAGTTATATTCCAGCTATGCCCCCCGTTTGATGGTTTGATTGTCTGTTTGATTGACTTTCATTCGGTAGCGACTCTCTGTAGTTAGTCTCCTACCCTAATGTATAGCCGTGCGCTGTTTGGCCTATATTGCTGTTATTATTTCTTTCTATGCCCGCCAATGGACTGCCAAATAAGTCCCCTCCTTGGTCCCATGCTGGGGTGGATTGCCACTCTCTTCCCCCAGCATCGGTACGTATGCTGTTGTAGGGGCTGGACTATGACACATAGCAGCCACTCCCATACTTACAGCTGGACAGCTCCTGCAGCGATCCGTCACTGCCACGCCCCCATCACATGACTAATATGGGCAGGCGTGACGTAGTGAGTTCACAACGTGATGCGGCTGCCAGCTCTATTATCTGCGCATGCGCATTCAAGGACGCGTCCGCCCGCGTCACGTGACACCTTCCCAAGCACGTGAGCGGCGGCGGCGCCCACTGCGCATGCGTTCAGGACCTCCTACCTCACATTTAAACCTCTCAGCGCGCCCTTTTGCGCTGTCAGACGCCAGGCAGATGGTCGGCACCTGTATCTGCTGTGCCGCATCCTATGAGGAGAAGTCACATGACCCCCACGCCTAACAGTGAGTAACTTTATTCAACATGCCATCAGACTGAGTGCCATATTATGCAACCATATCTAGGTATTGCGCGCCCCAGACTGACTGCACCACTATGTGTTTTCTCTCATTTTATAGGATTCTGGGTTATCTAGGACTGTCTAGTCCCGTCAAGTCTGCGCCACTTGCATTTTCTCCCTCCCCTCCCCCATATCTGTCCTGATCATACAGATAGGTTGCGAGTAGGGGAGGTATACTGTACCCTTTACCCCTGTCCCCCGACGAGTTGTGGGGTTTGCCATAGGCAACTACCTATAGTTCCTTTATTTTAGGACATATATAGCATCCTTTTACTCTCCAACGAAACGCGTAGGGACACAGAGTATTTATCTACACTAGTGTAGGATTTCCTTATACATCTATCCACATTAGCACCCATATCCCCTTCCCTCTCTCTCTCATTGGCTGACCCAGGCCATTTGAGCCCCATAGGGCCTTTCCCTTTTCCCGTCCTTACAGGGCTATCTAGGGTCACTGTTTTTAGGGCTAGGTTCCGGACGGGGCCACCCCTTGCGGGGATCGGACCCCGTATTAGCAGGCACTTTAGGGCAGCTTTAGGCCAAGTAGGGCAACACCAGGGACAGTTTCTTCCCTGTGGCCCTCCTGCACTAAGTGACCATCATCCTGCACAAAGGGACGCATCCATACGTGCGAACATCTCCCCTAAGGGCACTGGACCGGCTGGTCCTCTTGCCCATCCACCGGTAAGACCTACCCTTTCTTTTTTGCCTCCCTGGCATGCTTATAGACCACGGCACAAGCCACGGTCTTCAGTACCAGCGCTATCTTGCTTACTTACGCTTATTGGTCAAACACTCACGTCCCGCCCCACCCCTGGACGTGCCTGTTCATTTGACCATTGGGTGTACCTGTCACACCAGGTCCCCTGTTCTTTTGTGTCTATGTTTTGTTTGTCAGGTAGGGGTCCTTTTCCCAGGTGGGATTTATAACTATCCTATTAAAAGTTAGGTTTTAAAACGTCACTACCCCTTTTTTTACATTTTTTCTGTCTATTTACGAGTAGTCTATTTTGGGGTAAACCCCAAGAGACCACCCTTCATTATTTGTCAATCTCATTGTGGCCGTCATAGTGGATGAAATGGAAAAATAGTTTAAAAAAATCTTTCCCAAAACACACACACACACACACTTAAACAGAAGGCCTATGAATTACAGGACAGCCACCTTATGTGTCCCTAGATAAAGTGTTATCTTCCTTCTGGAGAAAAGCTCATCTGCATAGATTGCCCTGATAAATCTGCCTGCTTTGAAAAGCAAAGCAATTCTATGAAAACAATTGAATAAAATAACAATATTAAATAAATAAGTGAAAAGACAAGGTTCATAATGAAAGCCAGCTTAAATGATCCCCTTGTGACACATATGCAATTATGATAATCTTTATTAGTTATAAAGGACAAAAATATTAGACACTACTACACACCTGATACTCTCATACGATTCTTTAAGTGAAATGCCACAATGATCATTAACTGTATTGACAGATAATTAAAAAGGAATAGCAAATTTAAGCCACCAAGGACATGAAAAGACAACTTCTAAAATATTTCTAGCACATATATAAATCGGTCCAATCTTCTTTACTATGGAAGTGCCAAGACGTTGTCAGGGTTATATTTTTAATTGTTGCTCAAGGAAATCATGGGGTTATGGTAAAGGTGTACTTAACACACTTAGTTAACCCCTTCTTTCACCATGACTAGGGATGAGCGAACCCGAACTGTATAGTTCGGGTTCGTACCAAATTTTGGGGTGTCCGTGACACGGACCCGAACATTTTCGTAAAAGTCCGGGTTCGGGTTCTGTGTTCGGCGCTTCCTTGGCGCTTTTTGAAAGGCTGCAAAGCAGCCAATCAACAAGCGTCATACTACTTGCCCCAAGAGGCCATCACAGCCATGCCTACTATTGGCATGGCTGTGATTGGCCAGTGCAGCATGTGACCCAGCCTCTATTTAAGCTGGAGTCACGTAGCGCCGCACGTCACTCTGCTTTGATCAGTGTAGGGAGAGGTTGCAGCTGCTGTTAGGGCCAGATTAGACAGTGATTAACTCTGCAAAAACACTTAATTCAGTGATCGATCTACAGCTGTGGATCATTGAACTGCTGCTATTTAATTGCTCACTGTTTTTAGGCTGCCCAGAGCGTTTTTATGTCACTTTTTTCTTGGGTGATCGGCGGCCATTTTGTGTCTTGTGGTGCGCCAGCACAAGCTGCCACCAAGTCCATTTAACCATCAATAGTGTGGTTATTTTTTTTGCTATATCCTACATCAGGGGCTTGGCTGTGCTTGCTATTTTATTGAGGGGTAAAATACAATTGCCAAAATAGCAGTACCCTAAATCTGGTGTTTCAGCTGTGGCTAGCCAATTGTAATACTGTCTGCTGTCTGCCGAAGCACAGTTTTTGTTCTGGGTTGAATACAATTCCCAACTTAGCAATTCCCTAAATAATTTTTTTCTGCTGTATCAGGCCAAGTTTAAAATCAATCCAGAAAAGGGTATATTAGATTTAAGGTGCGGATAGTGTCATCCTCAATAACTTCACACGCTACCGTGCATTTCCAAGTTAAATTCTGTCCGTAAAACGTATACCTGTCACACAGCGCCTAAATAATAGGCCTAAAATTTATATTCAGCTAAATCTGTGTTTATTGCTGAGGCTGGTCAATTCATTTAGTGTCCGCCAAAGCACAGTTTTTGTTCTGGGTTGAATAAAATTCCCAACTTAGAGCAGAAACCACAAATTTAGGGAATTACTATCAGGCCAAGGTTAAATCTATCCATAAAAGGGTATATTAGATTGAAGGTGCGGATAGGGTCATCCTCAATAACTTCACACGCTACCGTGCATCTCCAAATCTAATTCTGTCCGGATACCTGTCATCCAGCGCCCAAATTCTAGGGCCTACAATTTATATTCAGCTAAATCTGTTGTTACTGTTGTGCCTGTATTAGTGTAATACGGTACCTAAATAGATAGCCAGATAGTGTTAGGTGCCTGTAAAAAAAGGCCTGAATTTGAATTTAATACATTGGGCCAAATAATTTTTTTCTTATTGTGGTGAACGGTAACAATGAGGAAAACATCTAGTAAGGGACGCGGATATGGTCGTGGTGGTGTTAGTGGACCCTCTGGTGCTGGGAGAGGACGTGGCCGTTCTGCCCCAGCCACACGTCCTAGTGAACCAACTACCTCAGGTCCCAGTAGCCAGCAGAATTTACAATGATATTTGGTGGGCCCAATGCCGTTCTAAAAATGGTAAGGCCTGAGCAGGTACAGGCATTAGTGAATTGGGTGGCCGACAGTGGATCCAGCACGTTCACATTATCTCCCACCCAGTCTTCTGCAGAAAGCACACAGATGGCGCCTGAAAACCAAGCCCATCAGTCTGTCACATCACCCCCATGCATATCAGGGAAACTGTCTGAGCCTCAAGTTATGCAGCAGTCTCTTATGCTGTTTGAAGACTCTGCTGGCAGGGTTTCCCAAGGGCATCCACCTAGCCCTTCCCCAGGGGTGGAAGACATAGAATGCACTGACGCACAACCACTTATGTTTCCTGATGAGGACATGGGAATACCACCTCAGCACGTCTCTGATGATGAAACACAGGTGCCAACTGCTGCATCTTTCTGCAGTGTGCAGACTGAACAGGAGGTCAGGGAGGAAGACTGGGTGGAAGACGATGCAGGGGACGATGAGGTCCTAGACCCCACATGGAATGAAGGTCGTGCCACTGACTTTCAGAATTCGGAGGAAGAGGCAGTGGTGAGACCGAGCCAACAGCGTAGCAAAAGCAGGAGCAGTGGGCAAAAGCAGAACACCCGCCGCCAAGAGAGTCCGTCTGCTATTGGCCACCGCCATCTGGGACCCAGCACCCCAAAGGCAGCTGCAAGGAGTTCCCTGGCGTGGCAGTTCTTCAAACAATGTGCTGACGACAAGACCGGAGTGGTTTGCACGCTGTGCCATCAGAGCCTGAAGCGAGGCATTAACGTTCTGAACCTTAGCACAACCTGCATGACCAGCATGAACTGCAGTGGAGTAAACACCTTAAAAACAAGGAACTCACTGAGGCTCCCCCTGCTACCTCTTCTGCTGCTGCCTCGGCCTCTTCCTCCGCCTCTGGAGGAACGTTGGCACCTGCCGCCCAGCAAACAGAGGATGTACCACCAACACCTCCGTCACCAAGCATCTCAACCATGTCACACGGCAGCGTTGAGCTCTCCATCTCACAAACATTTGAGAGAAAGCGTAAATTCCCACCTAGCCACCCTCGATCCCTGGCCCTGAATGCCAGCATTTCTAAACTACTGGCCTATGAAATGCTGTCATTCAGGCTGGTGGACACAGACAGCTTCAAACAGCTCATGTCGCTTGCTGTCCCACAGTATGTTGTTCCCAGCCGCCACTACTTCTCCAAGAGAGCCGTGCCTTCCCTGCACAACCAAGTATCCGATAAAATCAAGTGTGCACTGCGCAACGCCATCTGTGGCAAGGTCCACCTAACCACAGATACATGGACCAGTAAGCACAGCCAGGGACGCTATATCTCCCTAACTGCACACTGGGTAAATGTAGTGGCGGCTGGGCCCCAGGCGAAGAGCTGTTTGGCGCACGTCCTTCCGCCGCCAAGGATCGCAGGGCAACATTTTTTGCCTCCTGTTGCCTCCTCCTCCTACTCAGCTTCCTCCTCCTCTTCTTCCACCTGCTCATCCAGTCAGCCACACACCTTCACCACCAACTTCAGCACAGCCCGGGGTAAACGTCAGCAGACCATTCTGAAACTCATGTTTGGGGGACAGGCCCCACACCACACAGGAGTTGTGGCGGGGTATAGAACAACAGACCGACGAGTGGTTGCTGCCGGTGAGCCTCAAGCCCGGCCTGGTGGTGTGCGATAATAGGCGAAATCTCGTTGCAACTCTGGGACTAGCCGGTTTGACGCACATCCCTTGCCTGGCGCATGTGCTGAATTTGGTGGTGCAGAAGTTCATTCGCAACTACCCCGACATGTCAGAGCTGCTGCATAAAGTGCGGGCCGTCTGTGCGCGCTTCCGGCGTTCACATCCTGCCGCTGCTCGCCTGTCTGCGCTACAGCGTAACCTTGGCCTTCCCGCTCACTGCCTCATATGCGACGTGCCCAACAGGTGGAACTCCACCTTGCACATGCTGGACAGACTGTGGGAGCAGCAGCAGGCCATAGTGGAGTTTCAGCTGCAGCACGCACGGGTCAGTCGCACTGCGGAACAGCACCACTTCACCACCAAAGACTGGGCCTCCATGCGAGACCTGTGTGCCCTGTTGCGCGTACTCCACCAACATGGCCAGTACCACTTCTATGTCTCCTTGAGAAAACACTTAGGGCGATGATGGAAGAGGAGGTGGCCCAGGAGGTGGAGGAGGAAGAGGGGTCATTTTTAGCACTTTCATTCCAGTCTCTTCTAAGTGACTCAGAGGGAGGTTTTTTGCAACAGCAGAGGCCAGGTACAAATGTGGCCAGCCAGGGCCCACTACTGGAGGACGAGGATGAGGAGGAGGTGGAGGAGGATGAGGATGAAGCATGTTCACAGCGGGGTGGCACCCAACGCAGCTCGGGCCAATCACTAGTGCTTGGCTGGGGGGAAACGCAGGACGATGACGATACGCCTCCCACAGAGGACAGCTTGTCCTTACCTCTGGGCAGCCTGGCACACATGAGCGACTACATGCTGCAGTGCCTGCGCAACGACAGCAGAGTTGCCCACATTTTAACGTGTGCAGACTACTGGGTTGCCACCCTGCTGGATCCCCGGTACAAAGACAATGTGCCCACCTTACTTCCTACACTGGAGCGTGATAGGAAGATACGCGAGTACAAGCGCACATTGGTAGACGCGCTACTGAGAGCATTCCCAAATGTCACAGGGGAACAAGTGGAAGCCCAAGGCGAAGGCAGAGGAGGAGCAAGAGGTCGCCAACACAGCTCTGTCACGGCCAGCTCCTCTGAGGGCAGGGTTAGCATGGCAGAGATGTGGAAAAGTTTTGTCAACACGCCACAGCTAACTGCACCACCACCTGATACGGAACGTGTTAGCAGGAGGCAACATTTCACTAACATGGTGGAACAGTACGTGTGCACACCCCTCCACGTACTGACTGATGGTTCGGCCCCATTCAACTTCTGGGTCTCCAAATTGTCCACGTGGCCAGAGCTAGCCTTTTATGCCTTGGAGGTGCTGGCCTGCCCGGCGGCCAGCGTTTTGTCTGAACGTGTATTCAGCACGGCAGGGGGAGTCATTACAGACAAACGCAGCCGCCTGTCTACAGCCAATGTGGACAAGCTGACGTTCATAAAAATGAACCAGGCATGGATCCCACAGGACCTGTCCATTCCTTGTGCAGATTAGACATTAACTACCTCCCCTTAACAATATATTATTGTACTCCAGGGCACTTCCTCATTCAATCCTATTTTTATTTTCATTTTACCATTATATTGCGGGGCAACCCAAAGTCGAATGAACCTCTCCTCTGTCTGGGTGCCGGGGCCTAAAAATATCTGACAGTGGCCTGTTCCAGTGTTGGGTGACGTGAAGCCTGATTCTCTGCTATGGGACCTCTCTCCTCTTTCTGGGTGCCTGGGCCTAAATATCTGACAGTGGCCTGTTCCAGTGTTGGCTGACGTGAAGCCTGATTCTTTGCTATGACATGAAGACTGATTCTCTGCTATGGGACCTGATTCTCTGCTTATTTTAATTCATTTCCCTATCCACATTTGTTTGCAGGGGATTTACCTACATTTTGCTGCCCTCTAGCCCTTTCCTGGGCTGTTTTACAGCCTTTTTAGTGCCGAAAAGTTCGGGTCCCCATTGACTTCAATGGGGTTCGGGACGAAGTTCGGGTCAGGTTCCGATCCCGAACATTTCCGGGAAGTTCGGCCGAACTTCTCGAACCCGAACATCCAGGTGTTCGCTCAACTCTAACTAGGACATAAAAATTTGCTCTGTACTTAGACAACTTGACATACTGTTATATCAATGTGATCATGTGGGCTGCGCTATCACCAGCTAACAAAATACATGGTCTTCAAAAAGGCCACTTTATGAAATAAACACTGCCTTCAATGTACAGTGAATCTGCTATACAGGGAGTGCAGAATTATTAGGCAAGTTGTATTTTTGAGGATTAATTTTATTATTGAACAACAACCATGTTCTCAATGAACCCAAAAAACTCATTAATATCAAAGCTGAATATTTTTGGAAGTAGTTTTTAGTTTTAGCTATTTTAGGGGGATATCTGTGTGTGCAGGTGACTATTACTGTGCATAATTATTAGGGAACTTAACAAAAAACAAATATATACCCATTTCAATTATTTATTTTTACCAGTGAAACCAATATAACATCTCAACATTCACAAATATACATTTCTGACATTCAAAAACAAAACAAAAACAAATCAGTGACCAATATAGCCACCTTTCTTTGCAAGGACACTCAAAAGCCTGCCATCCATGGATTCTGTCAGTGTTTTGATCTGTTCACCATCAACATTGCGTGCAGCAGCAACCACAGCCTCCCAGACACTGTTCAGAGAGGTGTACTGTTTTCCCTCCTTGTAAATCTCACATTTGATGATGGACCACAGGTTCTCAATGGGGTTCAGATCAGGTGAACAAGGAGGCCATGTCATTAGATTTTCTTCTTTTATACCCTTTCTTGCCAGCCACGCTGTGGAGTACTTGGACGCGTGTGATGGAGCATTGTCCTGCATGAAAATCATGTTTTTCTTGAAGGATGCAGACTTCTTCCTGTACCACTGCTTGAAGAAGGTGTCTTCCAGAAACTGGCAGTAGGACTGGGAGTTGAGCTTGACTCCATCCTCAACCTGAAAAGGCCCCACAAGCTCATCTTTGATGATACCAGCCCAAACCAGTACTCCACCTCCACCTTGCTGGCGTCTGAGTCGGACTGGAGCTCTCTGCCCTTTACCAATCCAGCCACGGGCCCATCCATCTGGCCCATCAAGACTCACTCTCATTTCATCAGTCCATAAAACCTTAGAAAAATCAGTCTTGAGATATTTCTTGGCCCAGTCTTGACGTTTCAGCTTGTGTGTCTTCTTCAGTGGTGGTCGTCTTTCAGCCTTTCTTACCTTGGCCATGTCTCTGAGTATTGCACACCTTGTGCTTTTGGGCACTCCAGTGATGTTGCAGCTCTGAAATATGGCCAAACTGGTGGCAAGTGGCATCTTGGCAGCTGCACGCTTGACTTTTCTCAGTTCATGGACAGTTATTTTGCGCCTTGGTTTTTCCACACGCTTCTTGCGACCCTGTTGACTATTTTGAATGAAACGCTTGATTGTTCGATGATCACGCTTCAGAAGCTTTGCAATTTTAAGAGTGCTGCATCCCTCTGCAAGATATCTCACTATTTTTGACTTTTCTGAGCCTGTCAAGTCCTTCTTTTGACCCATTTTGCCAAAGGAAAGGAAGTTGCCTAATAATTATGCACACCTAATATAGGGTGTTGATGTCATTAGACCACACCCCTTCTCATTACAGAGATGCACATCACCTAATATGCTTAATTGGTAGTAGGCTTTCGAGCCTATACAGCTTGGAGTAAGACAACATGCATAAAGAGGATGATGTGGTCAAAATACTCATTTGCCTAATAATTCTGCACGCAGTGTATATGGAATAAAGTGAACTTTTGATCTCTATCTGGAGCTTGGCGTTAGTGGAGTTTTCTTCTTGGATTACTACAGATGTCTAAGTAGATCTAGGAGTCATTGATTCAAAGCAGATATGTGATGGTGCTAATGAACAATTTTGGATTATTAGAAAATGCTGTGTGAAGAAAAGCTGCCATAGAGGAGAAACCCGATCTAACAGCAGCTGAGCATTTCCACCTACCTGTTAAAGGGAAAATGAAGCATTGTTTAACCCCTTCGATACCAGAGTCTTATTTGTAGTTTCATTTTTCTTCCCTATCCTGCTGGTGACATACATTTTTTATTTTTCCATTCATTTATCCATAATCAGGTCTTGTTTTTTTGTGGGACAACTTGTATTTTGTAATGCCACCATTTAATATGGTATACAATGTAGTGGGAAAAAAACTCCAAATGGGGTGGAATTGGGAAAAAAAAAAAGCGCAATTCCTTCACTGTTTTATGGGTTTTGTTCCTACAGCGTTTACATCACCATATTCTGACCCCCATAACTTTTTTTTATAGTTATGTCTACTGAGCTGTGTGGGGACTGATTTTTTTTGCAGGAAGATCTACAGTTTTTATTGATGCCATTTTGTAGTGGGTGTGACTTTTTGATCACATTTTTTTGTTTTTATGGGACTGAGAGACCACTGTCTACTGTACATCACTCCCATAAAAATGAATAAGAGCGGTGGACCAACATGTGCACTACTGTCCCACTCAGAGAAAGGACTCTGGGATTCTCCATCCTCAGGATAGTTGGGGATTTCAGTAGTTGGATGTCCCAGGATTCAATCTTTATCACCTATCCTGTGGATAGATCAGAAATACTTTTTGTGGGTCTTTTTCTGTAATAGGGGATTCTACTGTATTTATCCCCTTGCACAGTTGTGTACTGGGGCCTCCCATTTCTTTTTTTAACCTGGTTAGAGCTAGATTGTGCGGTTCTGTAAAAGATATACAATTTGGTTGTGGCATAATTGAAGGGATACTGTAAATGCCCTATTACACAGGCAGATTATTGTTAAGATCATCACTAATGAGCATTCTTATGAACGCTCGTTAGCGATCTGGCAGTGTATTACTGCTGCATTTGCTCGTTCATCAGGTAATCGGGATCTATTAAGATGTTAAAAAAAAACCCTGGTTTGCCGGCGGCAGGTCGCGCTGTGTAATCGGTTCTCTGCTGCCGGTAGAGACGAGCGAAGTTATAAAAAATTGATTTGGCTGTTTCTCCAAATTTCACAAAGAAATTGAGGGCCACAATTTGCAGATCCGCAAGACACGGATACCAGTCGAGTGCATTCCACATTTTGTGGAACAGAACGTCTAGCCCTCTATAGAACTGTCTCATCTTTGTCAGTAATATGGACAAGAACAGAACATGTTCAAATTTTTTTGCAGGTGCCGCGGAACAGACATGCAGCTCTATTGCGGCCTCACTGATGTGAATGGGTCTGCATCTGATCTGCAAAAAATGTGGATTAAATGTGCACAAAAACGACGTGTGCATGAGCCCTTATGTAGGAAAACATTAAAAAGGTTAAAACTAGTGTTGGGCGAACATGCTCGGCCGAACACAAATTTTACACGAGCATCTCTATGTTCGGCCGAATACCGCGTGTGCTCAAGCGCAATGCTAGAGTCTCCTCCCAGCACAAATGTGCAGGTGAGTACTGTCATTCACTGTAATGCCGTAGCCATGTTGGCTACTGGAATTAGTGATTTGCTGGCCAGAACGAGTCATTGGGTGCTAAATAGCACCTAATGAGATGTGTTCAGCTTAGTCTTAGTCAGGGAGAGCAGAAGGGAGAGAAAGTGTAGGGAGTGAAATATGAATATTTTAGTTTTTATACTTGTTATAGACCCAAAAGTCCTTTTAAGGACTATAGTTGTATCTGGCAGCAATATATATTTTTAGCGCAACCTGTGCTAAATAGCTTACAATTGTTTGGCCGCTGCAGACAGTGACATTATCTGCGCTACATCTCCTGTCTAACGTGTGCGCAGCCTAAAAATATATGCGACATCCAGTGTACTTTTTCCGTAGACAGTGTCTGCTAGGGACAGTTACATTAGCTGAGCTACATCTCCTGTATAATGTTTGCGTTTCAGTGACATTAATTCAGTGTCATTTTTTATTAGCCGCTGGTGACAGCGACATTACTTACGCTATACTTCCTGTATAACGTTTGTGCATCCTAAATATCAGTGACATTCACTCAGTGTAATTTTTTATTAGGCAGTGGTGACAGCGACATAACTTGAGCTATACCTCCTGTTTAATGTGTGCGCATCCTAAAAATATCTGACATTGTGTACTTTATTTGCGCATACACTTACAAAACCTGCGCTACTGTACGTGTGACACTTGCAAGCATATACAGTTGCAAGAAAGTATGTGAACCCTTTGGAATTATCTGGATTTCTGCACAAATTGGTCATAAAATGTGATCTGATCTTCATCTAAGTCACAACAATAGACAATCACAGTCTGCTTAAACTAATAAACACACAAAGAATTAAATGTTACCATGTTTTTATTGAACACACCATGTAAACATTCACAGTGCAGGTGGAAAAGGTATGTGAACCCTTGGATTTAATAACTGGTTGAACCTCCTTTGGCAGCAATAACGTCAACCAAACGTTTCCTGTAGTTGCAGATGAGACGTGCACAACGGTCAGGAGTAATTCTTGACCATTCCTCTTTACAGAACTGTTTCAGTTCAGCAATATTCTTGGGATGTCTGGTGTGAATCGCTTTCTTGAGGTCATGCCACAGCATCTCATTTGGGTTGAGTTCAGGACTCTGACTGGGCGACTCCAGAAGGCGTATTTTCTTCTGTTTAAGCCATTCTGTTTATTTACTTCTATGCTTTGTGTCGTTGTCCTGTTGCAACACCCATCTTCTGTTGAGCTTCAGCTGGTGGACAGATGTCCCAAGTTCTCCTGCAAAATGTCTTGATAAACTTGGGAATTCCTTTTTCCTTCGATGATAGCAATCCGTCCAGGCCCTGACGCAGCAAAGCAGCCCAAAACCATGATGCCCCCACCACCATACTTCACAGTTGGGATGAGGTTTTGATGTTGGTGTGCCTCTTTCTCCACACATAGTGTTGTGTGTTTCTTCCAAACAACTCAACTTTGGTTTCATCTGTCCACAGAATATTTTGCCACTACTGCTGTCGAACATCCAGGTGCTCTTGTGCAAACTGTAAACGTGCAGCAATGTTTTTTTTGGACAGTGGTGGCTTCCTCCGTGGTATCCTCCCATGAAATCCATTCTTGTTTTACGTATCGTAGATTCGTTAACAGGGATGTTAGCATATGCCAGAGACTTTTACATAGTAACATAGTACATAAGGACGAAAAAAGACATTTGTCCATCCAGTTCGGCCTGTTATCCTGCAAGTTGATCCAGAGGAAGGCAAAAAACCCTGTGAGGTAGAAGTCAATTTTCTCCACTTTAGGGGAATAAAAAAATTCCTTCCCGACTCCAATCATGCAATCAGAATAACTCCCTGGATCAACGACCCCTCTCTAGTAGCTATAGCCTGTAATATTATTAAGCTCCAGAAATACGTCCAGGCCCCTCTTGAATTCCTTTATTGTACTCACCATCACCACCTCCTCAGGCAGAGAGTTCCATAGTCTCACTGCTCTTACCGTAAAGAATCCTCTTCTATGTTTGTGTACAAACCTTCTTTCCTCTAGACGCAGAGGATGTCCCCTCGGCACAGTCACAGTCCTGGGGATAAATAGATGATGGGATAGATCTCTGTACTGACCCCTGATATATTTATACATATTAATTAGATCTCCCCTCAGTCGTCTTTTTTCTAAAGTGAATAACCCTAATTTTGATAATCTTTCAGGGTACTGTAGTTGCTCCATTCCAGTTATTACTTTAGTTGCCCTCCTCTGAACCCTCTCCAGCTCTGCTATGTCTGCCTTGTTTACAGGAGCCCAGAACTGTACACAGTACTCCATGTGTGGTCTGACTAGCGATTTGTAAAGTGGTAGGACTATGTTCATATCACGGGAATCTATGCCCCTTTTGATGCAACCCATTATCTTGCTGGCCTTGGCAGCAGCTGCCTGACACTGGTTTTTGCTGCTTAGTTTGCCGTTTATTAAAATTCCTAGATCCTTTTCCATGTCAGTGTTACCGAGTGTTTTACCATTTAGTATGTACGGGTGACTTGCATTTTTCCTTCCCATGTGCATAACTTTACATTTATCAGTGTTAAACCTCATCTGCCACTTATCTGCCCAAGCCTCCAATCTATCCAGATCCCTCTGTAGTAGTATACTGTCCTCATCAGTGTAAATTACTTTACACAGTTTAGTGTCATCTGCGAAAATTGATACTTTACTATGCAAGCCTTCTACAAGATCATTAATATATTGAAGAGAATAGGGCCCAATACTGACCCCTGAGGTACTCCACTAGTGACAGTGACCCAATCTGAGTGTGTACCGTTAATAACCACCCTCTGTTTTCTATCACTCAGCCAGTTACTTACCCACATACAGATGTTTTCTCCCAGTCTGAGCATTCTCATTTTATATACTAACCTTTTATGTGGTACAGTGTCAAATGCTTTGGAGAAGTCCAGATATACGACATCCATTGATTCGCCGCTGTCAAGTCTAGAACTTACCTCCTCATAGAAACTGATTAAATTAGTCTGACATGACCGATCCCTCACGAAGCCATGCTGATTTGGCGTTATTTGCTTATTTCCGTTGAGATGCTCTAATATAGCATCTCTCAGAAAACCTTCAAACAGTTTACCCACAACAGATGTTAAACTTACCGGCCTATAGTTTCCAGGCTCTGTTTTTGGCCCCTTTTTGAATATTGGCACCACATATGCCACGCGCCAATCCTGTGGGACATTCCCTGTCAGTATAGAGTCTGCAAATATCAGAAATAAGGGTCTGGCTATGACGTTACTTAATTCCTTTAGGATACGGGGGTGTATGTCATCCGGTCCTGGCGATTTGTCTATTTTAATCTTTTTAAGTCGCTGATGTACTTCTTCCTGGGTCAGACAGGACACTTTTAATGGGGAATTTATTTTTGCATTCTGCATGTAATCTGACAATTTATTTTCCTCAGTGAATACATTGAAGAAAAAAAATATTTAACAGCTTTGCTTTCTCCTCGTCGCTCTCTGCGACTCCTTCCTCATTACTCTTTAAAGGGCCAACACCTTCAGATTTATACTTTTTAACATTTATATAATTGAAGAACATTTTAGGGTTAGTTTTACTCTTTTATTTGTTTTTTACATGTTCTATTTTTTTCCTTAGTTTTTCAGTGCTTCCGTGCTACCCTCCTGTTTTAGTGTTTTATATGCTTTCTTTTTGTCATTTATTGCTTTCTTTACAGTTCTATTTATCCACATTGGTTTCTTTTTGTTCCTTAACCTTTTATTACCATACGGTATGTACCTCACAATGAGATTTTAGGATGTTTTTAAAGATATCCCATTTTGTGTCTGTATTTGTGAGGACTTTGTAAGTCTTTAGCTGACACTCTAGGATTCTTCTTCACCTCACTGAGCAGGCTGTGCTGTGCTCTTGCAGTCATATTTACAGGACGGACACTCCCAGGGAGAGTTGCAGCAGTGCTAAACTTTCTCCATTTACTAGACAATTTGTCTTACCGTGGACTGATGAACAGCAAGGCTTTTGGATAGAGTTGAGCGAACACCTGGATGTTCGGGTTCGAGAAGTTCGGCCGAACTTCCCGTAAAAGTTCGGGTTCGGGATCCGAACCCGAACCGAACTTCGTCCCGAACCCGAACCCCATTGAAGTCAATGGGGACCCGAACTTTTGGGCACTAAAAAGGCTGTAAAACAGCCCAGGAAAGAGCTAGAGGGCTGCAAAAGGCAGCAACATGTAGGTAAATCCCCTGCAAACAAATGTGGATAGGGAAATGAATTAAAATAAAAAAAATAAAAATAAACCAATATCAATTGGACAGAGGTCCCATAGCAGAGAATCTGGCTTCACGTCAGCAGAGAATCAGTCTCTTCATGCCATAGCAAAGAATCTGGCTTCATGTCAGCGCAGAATCAGTCTTCATGTCATAGCAGAGAATCAGGCTTCACGTCACCCACCACTGGAACAGGCCACTGTCACACATTTAGGCCCCGGCACCCAGACAGAGGAGAGCGGTCCCGTAACAGAGAATCTGGCCTTATGTCAGCGCAGAATCAGTCTTCATGTCATAGCAGAGAATCAGGCTTCACGTCAGCCACCACTGGAACAGGCCACTGTCACACATTTAGGCCCCGGCACCCAGACAGAGGAGAGGTTCATTCAACTTTGGGTTGCCCCGCAATATAATGGTAAAATGAAATTAAAAATAGTATTGAATGAGGAAGTGCCCTGGAGTAGAATAATATTTTGTTAAGGGGAGGTAGTTAATATCTAATCTGCACAAGGGATGGACAGGTCCTGTGGGATCCATGCCTGGTTCATTTTTATGAACGTCAGCTTGTCCACATTGGCTGTAGACAGGCGGCTGCGTTTGTCTGTAATGACGCCCCCTGCCGTGCTGAATACACGTTCAGACAAAACGCTGGCCGCCGGGCAGGCCAGCACCTCCAAGGCATAAAAGGCTAGCTCTGGCCACGTGGACAATTTGGAGACCCAGAAGTTGAATGGGGCCGAACCATCAGTCAGTACGTGGAGGGGTGTTGCCTCCTGCTAACACGTTCCGTATCAGGTGGTGGTGCACTTAGCTGTGGCGTGTTGACAAAACTTTTCCACATCTCTGCCATGCTAACCCTGCCCTCAGAGGAGCTGGGCGTGACACAGCTGCGTTGGCGACCTCTTGCTCCTCCTCTGCCTTCGCCTTGGGCTTCCACTGGTTCCCCTGTGACATTTGGGAATGCTCTCAGTAGCGCGTCTACCAACGTGCGCTTGTACTCGCGCATCTTCCTATCACGCTCCAGTGTAGGAAGTAAGGTGGGCACATTGTCTTTGTACCGGGGATCCAGCAGGGTGGCAACCCAGTAGTCCGCACACGTTAAAATGTGGGCAACTCTGCTGTCGTTGCGCAGGCACTGCAGCATGTAGTCGCTCATGTGTGCCAGGCTGCCCAGAGTTAAGGACAAGCTGTCCTCTGTGGGAGGCGTATCGTCATCGTCCTGTGTGACCCCCCAGCCACGCACCAGTGATGGGTCCGAGCTGCTTTGGGTGCCACCCCGCTGTGAACATGCTTCATCCTCATCCTCCTCCACCTCCTCCTCGTCCTCCTCGTCCTCCAGTAGTGGGCCCTGTCTGGCCACATTTGTACCTGGCCTCTGGTGTTGCAAAAAACCTCCCTCTGAGTCACTTTGAAGAGACTGGCCTGAAAGTGCTAAAAATGACCCCTCTTCCTCCTCTTCCTCCTGGGCCACCTCCTCTTCCATCATCGCCCTAAGTGTTTTCTCAAGGAGACATAGAAGTGGTATTGTAACGCTGATAACGGCATCATCGCTACTGGCCATGTTGGTGGAGTACTCGAAACAGCGCAACAGGGCACACAGGTCTCGCATGGAGGCCCAGTCATTGGTGGTGAAGTGGGTCTGATCCGCAGTGCGACTGACCCGTGCGTGCTGCAGCTGAAACTCCACTATGGCCTGCTGCTGCTCGCACAGTCTGTCCAGCATATGCAAGGTGGAGTTCCACCTGGTGGGCACGTCGCATATGAGGCGGTGAGCGGGAAGGCCGAAGTTACGCTGTAGCGCAGACAGGCGAGCAGCGGCAGGGTGTGAACGCCGGAAGCGCGAACAGACGGCCCGCACTTTATGCAGCAGCTCTGACATGTCGGGGTAGTTGCGAATGAACTTCTGCACCACCAAATTCAGCACATGCGCCAGGCAAGGGATGTGCGTCAAACCGGCTAGTCCCAGAGCTGCAACGAGATTTCGCCCATTATCGCACACCACCAGGCCGGGCTTGAGGCTCACCGACAGCAACCACTCGTCGGTCTGTTGTTCTATACCCCGCCACAACTCCTGTGCGGTGTGGGGCCTGTCCCCCAAACATATGAGTTTCAGAATGGCCTGCTGACGTTTACCCCGTGCTGTGCTGAAGTTGGTGGTGATGGTGTGTGGCTGACTGGATGAGCAGGTGGAAGAAGAGGAGGAGGAAGCTGAGTAGGAGGAGGAGGAGACAGGAGGCAAAGAATATTGCCCTGCGATCCTTGGCGGCGGAAGGACGTGCGCCAAATAGCTCTCCGCCTGGGGCCCAGCCGCCACTACATTTACCCAGTGTGCAGTTAGGGAGATATAGCGTCCCTGGCCGTGCTTACTGGTCCACGTATCTGTGGTTAGGTGGACCTTGCCACAGACGGCGTTGCGCAGTGCACACTTGATTTTATCGGACACTTGTTTGTGCAGGGAAGGCACAGCTCTCTTGGAGAAGTAGTGGCGGCTGGGAACAACATACTGTGGGACAGCAAGTGACATGAGCTGTTTGAAGCTGTGTGTGTCCACCAGCCTAAATGACAGCATTTCATAGGCCAGTAGTTTAGAAATGCTGGCATTCAGGGCCAGGGATCGAGGGTGGCTAGGTGAGAATTTACGCTTTCTCTCAAAATGTATGTGAGATGGAGAGCTGAACGCTGCCGTGTGACATGGTTGAGATGCTTGGTGACGCAGGTGGTGGTGTTGGTGGTACATCCCATGTTTGCTAGGCGGCAGGTGCCAACGTTCCTCCAGAGGCGGAGGAAGAGGCCGAGGCGGCGGCAGCAGCAGAAGAGGCCGAGGCGGCAGCAGCAGAAGAGGTAGCAGGGGGAGCCTGAGTGACTTCCTTGTTTTTAAGGTGTTTACTCCACTGCAGTTCATGCTTTGCATGCAGGTGCCTGGTCATGCAGGTTGTGCTAAGGTTCAGAACGTTAATGCCTCGCTTCAGGCTCTGATGGCACAGCATGCAAACCACTCGGGTCTTGTCGTCAGCACATTGTTTGAAGTGCCATGCCAGGGAACTCCTTGAAGCTGCCTTTGGGGTGCTCGGTCCCAGATGGCGGCGGTCAGTAGCAGGCGGAGTCTCTTGGCGGCGGGTGTTCTGATTTTGCCCACTGCTCCCTCTTTTGCTACGCTGTTGGCTCGGTCTCACCACTGCCTCTTCCTCCGAACTGTGAAAGTCAGTGGCACGACATTCATTCCATGTGGGGTCTAGGACCTCATCGTCCCCTGCATCGTCTTCCACCCAGTCTTGATCCCTGACCTCCTGTTCAGTCTGCACACTGCAGAAAGACGCAGCAGTTGACACCTGTGTCTCGTCATCATTAGAGACGTGCTGAGGTGGTATTCCCATGTCCTCATCATCAGGAAAAATAAGTGGTTGTGCGTTAGTGCATTCTATCTCTTCCACCCCTGGGGAAGGGCTAGGTGGATGCCCTTGGGAAACCCTGGCAGCAGAGTCTACAAACAGCATAAGAGACTGCTGCATAACTTGAGGCTCAGACAGTTTCCCTGATATGCATGGGGGTGATGTGACAGACCGATGGGCTTGGGTTTTCATGCGCCATCTGTGCGCTTTCTGCAGAAGACTGGGTGGGAGATAATGTGAACGTGCTGGATCCACTGTCGGCCACCCAATTGACTAATGCCTGTACCTGCTCAGGCCTTACCATCCTTAGAACGGCATTGGGCCCCACCAAATATCGCTGTAAATTCTGCTGGCTACTGGGACCTGAGGTAGTTGGTTCACTAGGACGTGTGGCTGTTGCAGAACGGCCACGTCCTCTCCCAGCACCAGAGGGTCCACTAACACCACCACGACCATGTCCATGTCCATGTCCATGTCCACGTCCCTTATTAGATGTTTTCCCTCATTGTTCCCGTTCACCACAATTTTGAGAATGGCAAATTTGGGAATGCTTTTTCAACCCAGAACAAAAAGTCTGCTTTTACGGTCACTACAAATAACTTGACCAGCTAAAACTGTGCAGATTTGGTTGAATAGAGATGTGAGACCTGTTTTTTTTTGCGCTGTGTGACAGTTATAGGTTTAATCACAGAATGACACTTCTATCAGCACGCTAGCGTGTGTCTTAGGTTTTTCTGAATTACACTATCAATACCTTCAATGTAAGATTTTCTTTTTGGGATAGTTTTCAAGTAGGCCTCAAATACCACAAACTAGTTATTTTGAGAATGGCAAATTTGGGAATGCTTTTTTAACCCAGAACAAAAAGTCTGCTTTTACGGTCACTACAAATAACTTGACCAGCTAAAACTGTGCAGATTTGGTTGAATAGAAATGTCAGGTCTATTTTTTAGGCGCTGGGTGACAGGCTCAACTTGCCCCTGATGTAATATATGGCCAAAAAATAACCACACTGTTGATGGTTAAATGCACTTGGGTGACACAGGCTCAGCCTGCAGCTGATGTAGGATATAGCACAAAATAACCACACTATCGATGGTTAAATACACTTGGTGATAGCTCGTGCTGGCGCACCACAAGTCACAAAATGCCCGCCGATCACCCCAGAAAAAAAGTGATCTAAAAACGCTCTGGGCAGCCTCAAAAAAGTGAGCAAGTCAATAATAGCACTTCAATGATCCACAGCTGCAGATCGATCACAGAATGAAGTCTTTTGGAGGAGTTAATCTGCCTAATCTCGCCCTAACGTCGCAGCTGCAACCTCTCCCTATACTGATCATAGCAGAGTGACGTGCGGCGCTACGCGACTCCAGCTTAAATAGAGGCTGGGTCACATGGTGCACTGGCCAATCACAGCCATGCCAATAGTAGGCATGGCTGTGATGGCCTCTTGGGCCAAGTAGTATGACGCTTGTTGATTGGCTGCTTTGCAGCCTTTCAAAAAGCACCAAGAAAGCGCCGAACACCGAACTTTTACGAACTATACAGTTCGGGTTCGCTCATCCCTACTTTTGGAGATACTTTTATAACCCTTTCCAGCTTTATGCAAGTAAACAATTCTTAATCATAGGTCTTCTGAGAGCTCTTTTGTGCGAGGCATCATTCACATCAGGCAATGCAAAAGCAAACCCAGAACTGGTGTGTGTTTTTTATATGGCAGGGCAGCTGTAACCAACACCTCCAATCTCATCTTATTGATTGGACTCCAGTTGGCTGACACCTCACTCCAATTAGCTCTTGGAGATGTCATTAGTCAAGGGGTTCACATACTTTTTCCACCTGCACTGTGAATGTTTACATGGTGTGTTCAATAAAAACATGGCAACATTTAATTCTTTGTGTGTTATTAGTTTAAGCAGACTGATTGTCTATTGTTGTGATCACATTTTATGACCAATTTGTGCAGAAATACATATAATTCCAAAGGGTTCACATACTTTTTCTTGCAACTGTATACCATTTAATATGTGCAAGGCGAGCAGTAAGGGATGGGGAAGTGACCATGCTGCTGATGGTGCACGCAGAGGCAGTTGCCCTAGGTGCAGTGAAACTGTGCCTGCTGCCAGAGCACAAGAAACACTTATTCACGATACCTAGCTTCATGTCCCAGTTTGCAAGGCAGAGCAGGACACCACTCTCGAAGTCAGACCAGTGTGACTAGGTGGTCGGTTGGATTGCAGCAGATAATGCCTCCAATCGGTTAAGCACCATCCTGTCTTCCACAAAGTCCAGTCTCAGTAGCCAAGAGTCTGGTCAACAGAATCCTCACCCTGATACTCCTTCCTCCCACCATGGAGAGTCTTGGCAAACAAGTGATCCCACACTCGGATATTCTGAGGAGCTGTTTTCATCACCATTCCTTCATTTGGGCCTCTTGCCATGGCCGCTTGAAGAGGGACATAAGGAGATCTTGTGCCCCGATTCCCAAATTATGGAGCATCCATAGTCAGAAGATAATGGTGGGGAACGGCAATTAGTGTTTCACTAGGTGAATGATGATGATGATTGAGACAGTTGCCAATAAATCAACTGCAATTAGTGTCTCAAGAGGTTCATGATGAGGATGAGACAGACAGTGGTCAACAACAAGGTTGTTAGGTCAACGAGTCAGGAGGATGACCAGAGTGAGGAAGTGGAAGAGGAGGTGCTGGACGATGAAGTCACTTACCCAACCTGGGAAGGTGGCAAGCCGAGCGAGGACAGCAGTACAGAGAGGGAGGGATCTATAGTACCGCAACAGGCTGGAAGAGGCAGTGGGGTGGCAAAAGGGAGCGGGCCACACCAAACAGGCCCGCAACTGTTCCCCGGAGCACTCTTGCAGCAATCTCCCTTGCTAAGGGGTAGGTGTTCCGCAGTCTGGTGCTTTTTTGAGGAAAGTGCGGACGATAAAATAATTTATTTGCAACCTGTGCCGTACCAAAATGAGCAGGCGCGTGAACACTAGCAACCTCACCATCATGATTTGCCACATGGCATCAAAGCACCCCAATAGGTGGGCCAAACGCCTGGGTCCACAACCAGTGTCTGTGGGTCGCACCACTGCCTCTTCTTCCCCTGTGTTACGTGCTGGCCAATCCCCATGCCTCCTGCCATGCACCTGGACCTTCGCAAGCACCATCAATTAGCACATACAGTTCTGTGTCCCAGCACAGTGTACAGATATCTATACCCCAGGCCTTTGAACAAAAGCGCAAATACCCAGCCACCCACAGAAATCTTGCCATTTAGGCTTGAGGACACTGAGCCGTTCCACAGCCTGATGGCAGCGGCTGTCCCGCAGTGCTCTGTCCCCTGCCACCAATATTTTTCAGTGTGCAGTCCCAGCCTTACACAAGCATGTGTCACGTAACATCACCCGTGCCCTGACCAACACAGTTATTGGGAAGGTCCACTTAATTACTGACACATGGACAAGTGCTTTTGGCCAGGGATGCTACATTTCCCTGACGGCACACTGGGTGAATGTTGGAGGCTGGGAGCTAGTTGTACCCTGGGATGGCACAGGTGCTACCGACGCCAAGGATTGCGGGCCCTACTTCCATCAGGGTTTCCTCCACCACCTACGTTAGTGGCTGCAAACCCCCCTTCTCCTCCTCCACTTCCACCTTTGAATTATCATCTTGCAGCACCAGTCAGCCATCAGTCAGTAGCTGGAAGCAGTGTAGCACTGCAGTAGGGAAGCGGCAACAGGCCGTGCTCAAACTGATCTGCTTAGGTGACAAACGGCACACCGCCACAAAGCTGTGGCAGGGGATAAGGGACCAGACTGAGCTCGCCACTCAACCTAGAACCAGGCATGGTTGTGTGATAATGGCCGTAACTTGGTGGTGGCTTTGGAGCTCGGCAAGCTCACACACATACCATGCCTAGCCCACGTGTTCAACCTAGTGGTTCAGTGGTTTCATAAAACATACCCCAATTTTCCTGAGCTACTGGTGAAGGTGCGCCTCATGTGCCCATTTCGGCAAGTCATCTACAGTTTCTGCCGGTCTGGCAACGCCGTAGCAGCGCTTGCAATTGCCAGCTCACCGACTGTTGTGCGACATGAGCATGCACTGTAACTTGACATTCCACATGTTGGCCAGTCTTTGTGAGCAGCAGAGGGCAGTAGTGGAATACCAGCTGCAACATTGTCATCGCCCTTCCAGTCAGCTTCTGCTCTTCACAAGCGACGAGTGGGCATTGATGTCTGACCTCTGAGATTTTACGCAACTTTGAGGAATCAACAGATGGTGAGCGGAGATAACGCTATTATCAGCGTAACTATCCCACTTCTGTGTCTACTCAAACGCTCGCTGCTCTCAATTAAGGCGGATGCTTCGCATGTGGAAGAGGGGAAGAAAGTACACAGGGTGATAGCCAGACCACACTCAACTCGTCTTCTCGGCGAGAATTGGATGATGAGGAGGAGCAGCAGGAGACGGTTGCCTCTGCTACAGAGGTTTTATTCCATCTGTTCAGCATGGATGGGTAGAAGAGGTGGAAGAGGATGAGGAGATTGCTGTCCTCATCAGGAGGATGACTCAAAGTCTTGTCTGTTGGGACTCTGGCATACATGGCTGACTTTGTTATACCGCCTTTCCCGTGACCCTCGCTTTGTACGCATTTTGGCCAGCACAGATTTCTGGTTGTTCACCCTTCTTGACCCCCGCTACAAAGAGAACTTCTCATCTCTTATTCCTGTGGTGGAGAGGACGAGCAAAATGGTGCAATACCAGAGGTTCCTTGTGGAAAAATTGCTCCAAAAATTTCCAGCTGACAACGCTGGCTGCAGAGTACATAGTTCCTTGGCCAACCGAGGAGGGGGGACGAGGGGAACACAGCCGTACCAACAGAGGCATGGGACAGTTTTATGGCACCCCGTCAGCACCCTCAACCTGATGCGTGGCCTGGTGTCACAAGAAGGAAAAAATTTAGGAAGATGGTGAAGGTGTACGTAGCAGACCGTGTCAGCATCCTCAGAGATCCCTGTGTTGCTTACAACTATTGAGTGTCCAAGCTGGACATGTGGCACGAACTGGCGCTTTACATCTTGGAGGTACTGGCCTGCTCCGCCGCCAGAGTTTTGTCAGAGCGTGTATTTAGTGCTGCTGGGGGCATAATAACCGATAAGCGCATCCGCCTGTCATCTGAATGTTTTGGCACCGTTTTTATTTTTTGTTATTTACAACATTCTTCTGACAGGTTAGATTGTGAAGTATTTTTATGGAGCAGGTTGTTACGGATGCGAGAATACCAAATATGACTACTTTATTTGGTTTTTTGTTTCAGTTTTACATAACAAAGCATTTTTGAAAAAAAATATTTTTTGTGTCTCCACATTCTGAAAGCCAATTGAAGTCAATGGGGACGAATCCGTTTGTCCTGGCTCCGCTTTGACATGGTCCCGTTTGAACCCGTTCAGTAATTTCCTGTCCCTCCCCTCAGTCGGCCATCTTGGATTATCGACTTGCTGAACACTGGTAAGTATAGGAAGTTTTGTCTGTTTGTCTAGCTTTCATTTTTTCTATCTATTTATCTATCTCTGGGGGGGGGGGGCTGCTGGCACTTGGGAAGGGGTGCATGTCTGGAACAGTGGGGGCTGCTGGCACTGGGGGTGGGGGCTGCCTTTATGGGGTCTACTGGCTCTGGGGGTAGCTGCTGGCACTGGGGTGGGGTGGCTGGAACTGTGGGGTCTGCTGGCACTGTGGGAGTGTTTGTGGCTGGAACTGTGGGGGCTTCTGGCACTGGGGGGGTGTGGCGGGAATTGAGGGATCTGGTGGGGGGTGGCTGGAACTGTGGGGGCTTCTGGCTGGAATTGGGGGGTCTGCTGGCACTGCGGGGGTGTTTGTGGATGGAACTGTGGGGGCTTCTGGCACTGCAGGGGTTTTTGTGGCTGGAACTGTGGGTGCTGCTGGCAATGCGGGGATGTGTGTGGCAGGAACTGTGGGGGCTTCTGGCACTGGAGGGGCTACTGGCACTGTGGGGGGGTGTGGCTGGAACTGTGGGGGCTTCTAGTACTGAGGGGCTGCTGGCACTGCAGGGGTTTTTGTGGCTGGAACTGTGGGTGCTGCTGGCACTGCGGGGATGTGTGTGGCAGGAACTGTGGGGGTTTCTGGCACTGGAGGGGCTACTGGCACTGCGGGGGTGTGTGGCTGGAACTGTGGGGGCTTCTAGCACTGGGGGGCTACTGGCACTGCGGGGGTGTGTGGCTGGAACTGGGGGGTCTGCTAGCACTGCGGGGGCTGAGGGCACTGTGGGAAGGT
Organism: Bufo bufo; assembly: GCF_905171765.1. Lineage (NCBI taxonomy): Eukaryota > Metazoa > Chordata > Amphibia > Anura > Bufonidae > Bufo > Bufo bufo. Next base: position 236,304,243 of record NC_053393.1, read on the forward strand.
TGGTTGGAACTGGGGGGCGATTATGGCTCCTGTCGGATTATTTTTTTTTATCATTTTATTATTAGGTTCGTACAAAAAAATAAACTAAAAATTTATAGAAAGTTCTGAGGTGGGCAAGCACCAATATATCTTTTAAAAAGTAAGTATTAAAAAAAATTATTATATTTTGTTGATATATGTGGAAATCGTGCTCTAAACAAGTTCCTTTAACGTTATCTGCATTTTGTCTGGTATTATGTTGCGTACAAATGTCAAGGAAACAAACCATTTATTGGAGACACCCACCCAGAAGGCGCCGTCGAATTCAGTGGCCGGTAAGTATAAAATCAACGCTTGGAGTTTGTACTGTTTGATTTATGGGAGAGGCTTAGGCTATGATGAGGGAGAAGCGCTTCCCCTGACCTAAACTGGCTGTGTTGTGCCGGGAGCCAGGGGCGAGGGTAAGCCTAGCAGTGGGCAAAAATAGACGAGGAGAGCAGAGTAGTGTCCAAAACATTTAATTCCTCTCAGAGAGCAAGGTTACAGAAAGCCTGGGAAATCTCTACGTTTGGGTTCGGGATGTACCTCGTGAAGCAAGAAGAACACCAGAGACCCATGCATTTGATCACGTGCGCCGGGACCCCCTTTTTCATGCTGAGGACGCGGCCCCGGAGCGAGTGTCCTGTGATGGCCAGCGGGTTGTGACCGAGACTTGAAGCCAGCGTTCTGATGTGGGACACGAACTGGATCGAAGTCCTGAAACTACCACGCCAAGGAAGCAGCGGGCCTGTAACGGTCACGTCCACACACACACACAGAAGGAAGGGTAGTGACCACTGCGCTCCACCCTCACCCCTGGCCCTGCCTACTTGCCTCACGAGTCCTGATGACAGGGGACAACTGGACAGCAGTCCCTAACTTAGGATATGTGCAGGGAAGACAGACAAGACAAAATACGGAACATAAACGGACCGGGTCAGAACCAAGAGAGCTACGCAGTACAACGGATTAAGCAAAGAATGGTCAGGAAAAGCCGGGGTCAAATACCAGGAGAGTAGCGAAGTACAAGAGGAGTCCTAAGAGAGTAGTCAGGTGGGAGCCGAGGTCACAATACCAGGATGTATGCGCAGTACAGGAGGAGCAGGCAGAGGATCGTCAGGGAACAGGATCAGGTAAATATTCAGTAGTCCAACAAATAGCCAGGAACCTAGAAATTAACAGGCAACCTGTAGCCAGCAGGCTGCCTGTATTTATAGTGGGGAGTGAGGGTCATGTGACGTGGCCAGCGTCATATGACCGACAGACCAACCAGTTGAGCACCGAGTGATCAGCTCGGCGCTCAAGGCAGACTTAGGAGCAGGGAGGCACCCAGCTAGTAAAGCCGCCCTGGGAATGAGGTCAAACACAGATCCTCATTCCCAAAGCTAAGCAACAGGTCTGCGGGCGATGGGGGACCGAGTGCACCTTCGGAACCCCGTGACAGGGCCATCTAGGGGGGCATCTGGCAACAGGGCTACCAATCGCCGGAGGACAATGACCGGGCACCAATCGTTCGAAGTTTTGGAGAACCTGACCTCCGAGGGAGGCCCAAGCCGATTGGATTTCGTGGAAGGGAGCCAGAGGACAAAGGGGTCATGGACCCAGGACAATTGCCGCACCTGCAATCCCTGACATTTAGGGGAGGTGCTGGTGAACTCACCTGGGCTAAGGAACCCATAAACCCGAGGTACAAGGCTGCCTTAATAACCAAACTAGGGGAATGCCCAAAAGAATGTCCATCCAGCGCAGACGACAGTCTCCTTAACATCTCGCCGGAGACAGGCTGTCTACGGCCGGTAGGGGCATCCCCGCACTTCTGGATCCCCCCCAAGGGCCGCCTTGACTGTCTGCACTGAAGAAAAGGAACCTCCATTTGGATTATGAAGCATGGCGCAGTGCTGTATCCCCGCTGGGTACAGCCCGATGGTGTTAAATGACAGCCCGAGATTGCGGTGACAGTGGGCTATGAACACCAGGGTGTAGGAGACATCAGCCAAGCCACCTTGCGAGTGGGACCTGGAAAAAACTTCGTAAACCTTGACACCGGCTTGGTAGTTTCCTGATGGTATGGGAAAACCCCTGAGCGTTTTCAGGCAAATATATTGGATCCTGAGCGATTCAGGCAAATACGTACAACCTGTGGGAAATAAGACCTGAGCGATTCAGGGAAATACGTGACCTGAGAGAATCAGGAAAATACATACAACCTGGAAATACAGTCAACCTGAAGAGACAGAAAAATACAAACCTGCGCGATTCGGGGAAATACATAACCCTGAGCGATCGAGGAAAATACATGGCCCGAGCGATTCAGGGAAATACATAAACCCGAGCGATTCAGGGAACTGAGACCTGGGTGAATCGTGGAAATACGTGAAAATTTGAGCTAATCAGGGAAATATATGAGTACACATACATATATTTCCCTCTTTTTTTTTTCCTTTTTCCTTTCCTTTTGAGCAGTGGCCGAGTGACCGGCGAGAGTGGAAAGGAAACAGGAATGACCATGGTATAGAAAGAATCGCAACCTACCCGAATCGACGGACAGCGCTGCCAACTCTCCGGCGATACTGAAGACCTAGGGATGGAGGCTCGTGATGTATAAAGGAAGGCTCCGAGCTGCGGAGGAGCGTAAAGCCGCCACTCGGTTGGACCTTACCTGAACCATGGAGTGACAGGACACGGAGGAGCCCTGCAACACAATTGAGGATGGATCGAAATTCCGGTGGCCTGAGGCCCTGCTTACATGACAATAAGCTTGCGTTGGTACGAGACCCGGAGAGAGGTGCGATCTGGTGGCACTGGGATTCCTGCCCCCCCTGCTGCCTCGGGAGGGAGTTGGATGGGGAAAAGAAAGGAGACAGACAAAACAAGAAACAACTTGGGGCAGGAATGTGTATAGGCATGCGTTCCACGCTGGAACGCACGCCGACTCAGGGAGCCGGAAGTATGGCACAGAATTTACCTCTCCTGAAGAAGTGAAACGGCAGTGTATGAAAACGAAACGAAGTAGATGAAAGCAACTCACGAAGTGCACGGATGCAGTACCAGAGCAAGCGACTCCCTATCCAGCTATGAACAGAAGCGCCCTGAGGAGCTGGGGGATGGAGCTTAAGAAGGTAAGACGCCCCTCCCACAAATTCAGGCTGACTTCAGCCTTCCACTTGTTGCATTAATCAGTATGTGCTCTTATTATAGATTTCTTCAGAGGAAGGCTCTCCTGCTGTGGCCCGCTCTCCAGTAGTAGACTCGCCAGTGTCCAGGGGAGGTGGAAAAAGCCCGGGGCTGTCAAGAAGTATAATATATAAAGTTGGGGTTCGTACCGAACTTGAGGATTTTGGACCCCGGACCCGAACTTTAGAAAAAGTTCGGGTTCGGCGCTTTCTTGGCACTTTTTGAAAGCACAGCAGCCAATCAACAAGCGTCATACTACTTGCCCCAAGAGGCCATCACAGCCATGCCTACTAATGGCATGGTTGTGATTGGCCAGAGCAACATGTGACCCAGGCTCTAAATAAGCTTGGGTCACGTAGCGCTGCACGTCACGCTACTGTTACCAGTGTAGGGAGAAGATGCTGCTAGACTTGTGATTTCAGGGAGAGCATAGGAGAGAATATAACTCATTGACCAAAAATACTAACTTTTAGAATTCTGTTAGTTAGGTGGGTGGCGGCGGACATTTTATGCATGCTCAGTGCACCAGCACTGCATCTGAGCTTTTGGGACATTGCAAATCACAATTTTTTTGTGGCAAACTACAACATCTGGATTAGTCAGTGTGCAATTTAAGGTAGAAATACACCCATCATTTTCTGGGGTTCACAGCCTTTTTGTGCAAAGATATTTACTTCAGGCCTACACTGATTCAGTGCGTGTGAGATCCCCTCTATACATACATGGGTTTGAATTAGGCATTTGAAATACAGCCATTTTGTGCAAAGAAATCTTTGAGGCCTAGTCTGGTTTAGGCCGTGTGAGATACACCCTTCAAATACTGTCAGTCTTTTTTTTTTACTATTAAACACCCATTTAGGGCAAGATCCTAAATTCAAAAAATATGAGGAGAGCGTCAAATAAGGGGCGTGGCCAAGGTCGTGGTGCTGCTGGTGGAGCTCCTGTTGCAGGGAGAGGATGTGGACGATCAGCTACAAGCAAAAGTGAAACCCCTTCCTCAGGTGCGAGTAGGCGACAAAACCTGCAGCGGTATTTGGTCGGGCCTAATGCTGCTCTACAAATGGTGAGGCCTGAACAAGTACAGGTGATAGTAGATTGGGTTGCTGACAGTGGATCCAGTTCATTCACATTGTCTCCCACCCAGTCTCCTGCTGAAAGACCACAGTTGGCACCTGCAGCCGATGTCCATCAGTCTTTCACCTCACCCCCTTGCAAATCAGCCAAGCAGTCTGAGCCCCAAGTCATGCAGCAGTCTCTTCCGCTTTTTGATGACTCTGTTAGCAGGGTTTCCCAGGGCCATGCACCTAGCCCTGCCCCAGAAGTGGAAGAGATTGAGTGCACCGATGCCCAACCACTTATTTTTTACGATAAGTACATGGGAGGACCATCGCAGCACGTCTCGGATTATGACGAAGCACAGGTGCCAACTGCTGGGGCTTTCGAAAGCATGCAGACCGACAAGGAAGTCAGGGGTGAAGACTGGGTGGAAGATGAGGTGGAGGACGATGAGGTCCTCGACCCCACATGGAATCAAGGTCATGCGAGTGACCGATGTAGTTCGGAGGAAGAGGCGGTGGTCGCACAGAGCCACCAGCACAGCAGAAGAGGGAGCAGGGTGCAAAAGTGGAGCGGCTGTCCTCTAGACAGTACGCCTCCTACTGCCCACCGCAGCAAGGGACCGAGCACACCAAAGCCAGCTCCAAGGAGTTCCCTGGCGTGGCAGTTCTTCAGACAATGTGCTGACTACAAGACACGAGTGGTTTGCACGCTGTGCAATCAGAGCCTGAAGCGAGGCATAAACGTTCTCAACCTGAGCACAACCTGCATGACCAGGCATTTAAGTGCAAAGCACGAGCTGCAGTGGAGTCGACACCTCAAAAACCAAGAAAGGTCTCTGGCTCCTCCTGCTTCTTCATCCACCTCTGGAGTGACAGTGCCACCTGGCACCCCACAAACAGAGGATCTGCCAGCAACACCAACACCTGGGTCGCCAAGCATCTCCACAATGTCCCACGGAAGTGTTCAGCTCTCCATATCCCAAATGCTGGAGGGGAAGAGGAAGTATCCCCCTACCCACCCACGATCCCTAGCCCTGAATGCCAGCATTTCTAAATTACTTGCCTTTGAAATGCTGTCATTCCGTCTGGTGGAGACGGCTAGTTTTAAAGGCCTTATCTCATAGCAGCTCTGGGACTAGCCGGTTTGATGCACATCCCTTGCCTGGCGCATGTGCTGAATTTGGTGGTGGAGATTTCTTAAAAATTACCCCGACATGTCAGAGCTGCTGCATAAAGTGCGGGCCGTCTGTGCGCGCTTTCGGCGTTCTCACCCTGCTGCTGCTCGCCTGTCAGAGCTGCAGCGTAACTTCGGCCCTCCTGCCCTTATATGAGACGTGCCCACAAGGTTGAACTCCACCTTGCACATGCTGGCCAGACTGGGCGAACAGTAGCAGGCGATAGTGGGAGTTTCAGCTGCAGCACGCTCGGCGGAAAAGCACCACTTTACCACCAATGACTGGGCCTCCATGCAAGACCTGTGTTCCTTGTTGTGCTGTTTCGAGTACTCCATCAACATGGCCAGTGCCGATAACGCCGTTCTCAGCGTTACTATCCCACTTCTATGCCTCCTTGAAAAAACGCTCATGGCGATGATGGAAGAGGATGTGGCACAGGAGGAGGAAGAGGGATAATTTTGTAGGGTTTCCGGCCAGTCATTCCCAAGGTGCTCCGAGAGTGGGTTCCTGCACCCACAAACCCAAGGTACACAATTGTCCAGCCAGGGCACAGTTCTGGAGGATGAGGAGGTGCAGGATGAGGAGATGGAGGAAGAGGAACCATGTTCACAGCAGGGTGGCACCCAGACCAGCTCATGGCCATCACTGGTGCGTGGATGGGGGGATACAGAGGACACAGATGATACACCTACCACAGAGGACAGCTTTTCGTTGCCTCTGGGCAGCCTTGCACACATGAGTGATTACATGCTGCAGTGTCTCTGCAACGACCGCCGAGTTGCCCACATTTTAACTTGTGCTGATTACTGGGTGGCCACACTGCTGGATCCCTGTTACAAGGACAACGTACCGTCCTTAATTCAGTCACTGGAGCGTGATCGTAAGATGCCCGAGTACAAGCGCACGCTGGTAGACGCGCTGCTGGTGGCATTCCCACCTGACAGCGGGGGCACAGTGGAAGCACAAGGCAAAGGAGGAGGAAGAGGTCGCCAACGCAGCTGGGGCACCGCCAGCACCTGAGAAGGCAGGGTTAGCATGGCCCAAATGTGGAAAAGCTTTGTCAGCCTTGGAGGTGCTGACCTGCCCTGCAGCCAGTGTATAGTGTGAACGTGTGTTTAACACAGCAGAGAGCATTATCACAGGCCGCAGCCAATGTGGACAAGCTTACGTTTATTAAAATGAACCAGGCATGGATCCCACAGGACTTGTCCTTACCTTGTGCAGAATAGACATTTATACCAGCCTCAACCATCCATTCTTGTACTCAAGTGCACTTATTCTTTGTTTTATTTTGTTATATGTCCCAATATTTGGGGGATACCCCAATTTAAAAATAAAAAACAAATCAGTGTTGGCTACCTATTTCTCCTTCACCGCCGCTTCCACCCATCCACCGCCTCCTCAACCTCCTACTCCTAGATCCAGATTGTTATTTTAAATTTTTCTGTATTTTATGTTTTTTTAAGTCATTTCCCTATCCACATTTGTTTGCAGAACAGTTGTCATGCTCTTAAGCACATTTTGATGCCTTTTGCAGCCCTCTAGCCCTTTCCAGGACTATTTTAGTGCCCAAAAGTTCGGGTCCCCATTGACTTCAATGGGGTTGGGGTTCGGGGTCAAGTTCGGGTCCCGAAGCCGAACTTTTTTTTCAAGTTCGGCCGAACTCGTCGAACCCGAACATCCAGGTGTCCGCTCAACTCTATAACGACTGTAAAAAAAACATTTTTTTTAAAAGGGGCTGTCTGAGACAGCGGAGCGTTAGGCTCTCCCGTTTTGGCCAGCCCCCTACAGTCAGAGCGACAACTGTTTTCTCCGTCTGAGTGTAAGGGGCTGTTTGAGACAGCGGAGCGTTTGGCTCCCCTGTTTTGGCCAGCCCCCTATGGTATAAGGTAGACATAGCATAGAACATGGATGTTTTATTTAACCCCTTAAGGACTCAGCCCTATTTCACCTTAAAGGACTTGGCCATTTTTTGCAAATCTGACCAGTGTCACTTTAAGTGCTGATAACTTTAAAACACTTTTACTTATCCAGGCCATTCTGAGACTGTTTTTTTGTCACATAGTGTACTTCATGACACTGGTAAAATGAAGTAAAAAAAATTCTCTCATTTATAAAAAAAATACCAAATTTACCCAAAATTTGTAAAAAATTGCAAATTTCCAAGTTTCAATTTCTCTACTTCTATAATACATAGTAATACCTCCAAAAATAGTTATAAATTTACATTCCCCATATGTCTACTTCATGTTTGGATCATTTTGGGAATGATATTTTATTTTTTGGGGATGTTACAAGGCTTAGAAGCAAATCTTGAAATTTTTCATAAATTTTCAAAAACCCAATTTTTAGGGACCAGTTCAGGTCTGAAGTCACTTTGCGAGGCTTACATAATAGAAACCACCCCAAAATGACACCATTCTATAAACTACACCCCTCAAGGTATTCAAAACAGATTTTACTAACTTTGTTAACCCTTTAGGTGTTCCACAAGAGTTAATGGCAAATGGTGTTAAAATTTCAGAATTTAGATTTTTGGGCAAATTTTCCATTTTAATCAATTTTTTCCAGTAACAAAGCAAGGGTTAACAGCCAAACAAAATGCTATATTTATTGCCCCCGATTCTGTAGTTTGCAGAAACACCCCTTATGTGGCCGTAAACTACTGTACGTGCACACAGTAGGGCGTAGAGGGAAAGGTGCGCCGTATGGTTTTTAGAAGGCAGATTTTGCTGGACGTTTTTTTTTTACACCATGTCCCATTTGAATCCCCCCTGATGCACCCCTAGAGTAGAAACTCCATAAAAGTGACCCCATCTAAGAAACTACACCCCTCAAGGTATTCAAAACTGATTTTACAAACTTTGTTAACCCTTTAGGTGTTCCACAAGAATTAATGGAAAATAGAGATACAATTTCAAAATTTCACTTTTTTGGCAGATTTTCCATTTTAATATTTTTTTTTCCAGTTACAAAGCAAGGGTTAACAGCCAAACAAAACTCATTATTTATGGCCCTGATTCTGTAGTTTACAGAAACACCCCATATGTGGTCGTAAACCACTGTACGGGCACACGGCAGGGCGCAGAAGGAAAGGAATGCCATACGGTTTTTGGAAGGCAGATTTTGCTGGACTGTTTTTTTGACACCATGTCCCATTTGAAGCCCCCCTGTGCACCCCTAGAGTAGAAACTCCAAAAAAGTGACCTTATTTTAGAATCTACGGGATAGGGTGGCAGTTTTTTTGGAACTAGTTTAGGGTACATATGATTTTTTTGAGGCAAGATAACAAGAAATAGCTTTTTTGGCACAGTTTTTTTTTTTGTTATTTACAACATTCATCTGACAGGTTAGATCATGTGGTATTTTTATAGAGCAGGCTGTCACAGACGTGGCGATACCTAATATGTATACAATTTTTTTATTTATGTAAGTTTTACACAATGATTTCATTTTTGAAACAAAAAAAATCTTTTAGTGTTTCCATAGTCTAAAAGCCACAGTTTTCAGTTTTTGGGCGATTATCTTGGGTAGGGTATGATTTTTGCAGGATGAGATGACGGTTTGATTGGTACTATTTTGGCATACATGCGACTTTTTTGATCACTTTTATTACCTTTTTTGGGAAGTAAGGTGGGCAAAATTTCAATTTCCTCAGTTTTTTTTTTTTTTTTTATGGCGTTCAGTGCGGGGAAGTAACATGACCGTTTTATAGATCAGGTCGTTACGAACACGGCGATACCCAATATGTGTAGTGTATTTTATTTTTTTTATTTTTATTCAGTGATAAATGGTTTTTTTTAACTTTACTTTTTTCACTTTTTTTTTACCCAGACTCACTTGGTTCTTGAAGATCCAGTGGGTTTGATGTCTGTATAATACAGTACAGTACACTATATAGTGTATTGTACTGTATTTTACTTACACTTTGAGCAGATCTATGCCTTTAGCACAGATCTGTTCAGCACCATGGACAGCAGGATGCCTGAGAAGGCGTCCTGTTGCCATGGGAACCTTCCCCGTCTGCTCGGTTGTGGCCACAACTGAGCAGACGGGGAAGGGTAAGGAGGGGGTCACCCCATCCTGTCTGGGGGCTGCAAAGGCACAGCAGCCCCCCGATGGAAGACTAGGGAGCTCCCTGACCCTGACTGTTAACCTTTTCCATACAGCGGTCCGTACGGACCGCGGTATGGAAAGGGTTAAACGGCTGACATCTGCACAGATGTCAGCCGTTTATACCAGAGTGTCAGCAATGTGCTGACACTCTGGTATAACCACTGGCCACCAATGATTTTTCAAGAGGAGGAGGGCGGGGGATCGTGATCCCGTCTGCCGCACTGCCCACAACCCCCCCCCACCTGCACCACCCGCCGCCATAAAATCACTCAGGGGTGCAGGGGGGGGGGGTGAAAATCTATATTTTGGGCATGTTAAAGTTTCTGATCTCAGAAACTTCAGACCTGCGGTTTGCTGCGCTTTCTGCATTGACCTGGGGTTTGCGGCGATCGCCGATACGGGTGGGGTCACATGACCCCCCCTGGTGTTGTGACAGGATGCCGGCTGAATGACTTCAACCGGCATCCTGTTGGGATTAACCCCCTCGACACCGCAATCCCGATTTAAACTTAGGACGTACCGGTACGCCCTGAGTCCTTAAGGATTCGGGAAATAGGGCGTACCGGTATGCCCTAAGTCCTTAAGGGGTTAAAGGACAATTATTTACTTTCTTTTTTTTTTTTTTTTTTTTTTACAGAAGTGCCTGCAGCATTCGGGAGCCTGAACAACCCCCAGGTGGAACCGGAACAGATCGCCAGCGCCAGCCCTCCGGTCCCTCATGCATCGGCTCAGGACAATCCGGGTCCCCTACCGGATCCCTCTGCTCAACAGAGGCTCTTTGGTTTTCGCCAAAATTTAAGAGCCCTGGTGAGCTGGCAGAGATCCGGTAGGCCAAATCGAACTGATTATGCGAACCTTGTAGGTCATTTCCGACGCTCTAGAAGGTTTTGACGAATATCAGAAGGAGTTTAGTGACTTGATTCGCCGCTGGGAGGTGGCGGAGTTGGCAATTCAGCGCAGCCCAAACTAACATTATGGGCTAAGTATAATCAGTTTGATGGACTCAATGCCGCCCAAGCAGTTGCAAGAGATTAAGATCAAGATCATGCTAGAGAACGGGTCATGGCAAATTATGCACCGCCCCAACTCCCCCCCACCCCCACCCCCACCCCACACCTACCCTCCATCCCACACCAGTGGCCAGTACCGCCACCCTTTCCCTTCCCCCCCCCCCCCCCCCCCCAAGCATGTGTTCCCTTCTGTCTTATTCTGCTCCTCCCCACTATTTTCCTTCAACTTCTTTCCAAACTCCCTTTTGGCTCTTTATTGATCGTAGACCCTATGATTGGCACAATGAACAAGCAGATGCTTGTTCATTATTCAATCTTGTGCCCTTTCATATGAGCCCTTGTGGGAATCACGGTCCATCAGCATCAGGAATTCATTAATAAATTGTAATTTTACAGTTTAATGATTTCCCGATGACGCTATGACATAACTAGTGTGATTACCACAAGGGACACGCAAGGGACATACAGTTGTTAAAGGGGTATTCACATTAGACAATGGGGGGGGGGGGGGGATTTTGCTTGAATATGCCCCCATTGTCTGATAGAGGTGCGGGTCCCACCAATGGAACCCTCACCTATCGAGAACGGAGCGTAGAGCACTGTTGCTGGAGGACCACAAATTTCCCGTTATACGTCCACCACCAAGCGCTAATCCCCACCTCTCCCATAGAAATGAATGGAGGGCGGCTGCGCAGTGCGCCCTCATCTACTTTCTTGGCTCCGTTCTCAATATGTGAGGGTACCCGCACCTATAAGACAATGTGGGCATATCCTAGCAGTATGCCCCCATTGTCTGAGATGAGAAAACCCCTTTAAGGCCTCTTGCACACGACTGTATGCCCCCAGAGACATACCGTCCGCGAGCGGGCCATATGTCCCATAGTGGCATTGATCGTGCGCACGAGAGTACACAGCATCATAGTGTACAATGATTCTGTGCAAGTCGAGCTGCCCGCGGGGATATTGTCTTGCACTAATAGATCATATGAGTGCGGGAAAATAGCCCAGTGTGCGGCACAACATGGTCAGCATCATGATGCTCTATACTCCCGTACGCACGATCAATGACGATCAGGGACATATGGCCCGCTAACGAACACTATACATTTTTAAGTGCATGTAGTCGTGTACAAGAGTCCGAAAGGTGTGGTCCATGATCAAAGCTAAAATCGGACCAAATTTGAATTTCAACAAGATGGCCCCGGAGAAATTAGGAGCATGACAACCCTGGGGATCTGAATACATGAAGAGGGGGGAACCTTTGGGATGCTACTCATTCCAAAACGGATCCGCTAAACGGATGCAAAAATGGAAACGAATGTGACAAACGGATCCGCAATACGGACGGATCCGTTTGTACGGATCCGTCTGAATGGCTTCCGTTTGTCTCCGTTTAGACATTTTATTGACTGATCCGTTTCAAACGTATCCGTGAAACGCCATTGTGAAAGTAGCCTAATATGTCTACTTTTTTTTTGTAAAAAATAGGAAAAAAAGAAAACTCCCTTTATTTTGGCAAAAGGATATATATATTTTTTTTTTACTTGAAACTTAATTTTTTGGGAGAAAACTTTTTTCTTTCACTTTATTTTTTGTCCCACTCTAGGACTTCAACTTTTGGGGGTCTGATCCCCTTTACAATGCATGACAGTACTTCTGCATTGTCATGCATTGGCGGTTAGTGTATTACACACTAATACACTTACAGCTTCCTGCCTGTGAGATCCAGGGGGCTGGATCTTACAGGCTCTCCCGAAAGGCAGCCACGATGCCTAAGAAAGGCATCGTGCTGCCTTCCATGCCATCGGGTCCCCATCACAGCAGCACGAGGACACGATGGCTGCTTCCCCCCTGCACGGACATCGCACGTGCCGTGGTCAGCGCTGACCACAGCTGTGCAGGGGTTAATGCGCCGGCATCGGTGATTTCACCAATACCGGCACATGCAGCAGGGTCCGGCTATCAGTGACTGCCAGACCCCTGCCGCTGATCGAGCGGGCGCAGCTCCTGCACCTACCCGATGTATAAGTACGTCATGTACTTCTCTGGTCCTTAAGTCATGGCCAGAGATGACGTACATGTACGTCATGGGTCCTTCAGAGGTTAAGGGCAGATGAACTTGAAAAACCTTAGTCATATTTGAAGCCGCCAAATACTTACAAGAAGTGCACAAATCGTCCCACAACATGGACAGTGACATACCAGAGGGGGATCAATGGCAAAAACATGTATTTTAATCAGGGGCTGTTTTTATGCGTCTTAAAGGGAAATTCTCTAAAATGTGCCCTACTGGAGCCTAGAATTTTTTTTTATTTTAGGCCACGGGAGTACGGTTCTTAAAAATTAGACATTCACCTGACATAAAAGAAATTGTGATTATGTGGCTCGAGGTACATTATGCGGTCAATGGATAAAAATTTTAATGTAGGCCACTGGAGTACAGGCCCCAAACATTAGGCATTCACCGTACAAAAAGAGAACAATTGATAATGTGGCTGAACGTACATTAGGCGGTCACCGTATAATAACTTCTGTTGGCCAGTTAGATTACAGGCCCCAAACATTAGGCATTCACCGGACAGAAAAGAACAAGTAATTATGTGGCTGGAGGTATATTAGACGGTCATTAGATATCAATTTTACTGCAGGCCAGTACAAATAGATGTCAAATACATATGTTTAAAAAAAAAAATAATAATAATTGGATTAAAAATATGGCTAACAAAATCCCCCCTCTAAAAAATTATAATAGTTGAAATTTGGTAACACGTGGTCGTCACAGGTGTTGAATTCCTCCAAGATCCATGCCTCATTTTTAGAAATGTGAGGTAGTCCACACTGTCGTGAGCTAGACGAATGCGCTTATCAGTTACGATATCCCCTGCTGCGCTGAACGTCCTTTCAGACAGGACACTCAACGAAGGACAAGCCAAGAGTTCCATAGTAAATTGTGCCAGCTCTGGCAACAGGTCAAGCCTGCACACCCAGTAGTCAAGGGGTTCCTCGCTTCTCAGAGCGTCCACATCGTCCTTTAACCCGATGTAGTCGGGCACCTGTCGGTCTAGGCGTTCCATGAGGCTGGATTCGGAGGGCGGCTGTCGATGGGTTGTATGCAAGATTGATCTCATATCAGAAGTGACCAACACATCTTCAAACCGCCCTCTTCTTGCATGCACTGTAGGATTGGTACTCGCAACTTTCTCTGTGGGTGAAAATTCTGCCAGCGCAAGCAACAGCAGAATGCTGCATCTCACAGAAAGGCCTGGAAATGCTGCATTCTGACAGCCCTCTGTGATGCTGTTAACATGTCCGCCATTTTGTGTTTGTACCGGGGGTCTAAGTACCTTGCCACCCAGTACTGCTCCTTGCCCTTTATGCTTTTGATATAGGGGTTCCTCTTCAAAAACTGGAGCATGAAGGCCCCCCCATTTACACCAAATTGGATTCGGTGAAGTGGCCTGGCTCCTGCTTATCGCCCAGGCGAATGTCGTCCTCTGTCTCCTCCCCCCATCCACGGACAACACCAGGGATCCCAGAAAAGTTTAAAGCCTGTTCTTCTTGCTCCTCCTCCTCCTCGCCCCAGGCACCATCCTCCTCTGACTCCTCTTCAGACTCCTGCTGACTTGTCTCAGATGGAGTATCCCCCCTGGGAATTCATTCAGCATTGCAACTTACTCATCATCCTGCTCCTGCTCCTCGACGGCTTGATTAATGACAAGATGCAATGCACGCTCCAGAAAGAAGGCGTAAGGTACGATGTCACCAATGGAGCCCTGGCTGCTTCTGACCTGTTTGATAATCTCAAATGGCCGCAAAAGTCTGCATGCGTCGCGCATGAGCAGCCACTGGCAAGAAAAAAAAAAAAAAAAAAAAAAAAAAAAGAGAAGCTCCCAGAACCTGTCCTGCCGCAGAGTTCGTACATGTAGTCATTAACGGCACGTTTCTGCTGGAGAAGCCTATCAAGCATATACAAGGTGGAGTTCCAGCACGTCGGGCAGTCACAAATCAGGCATCTGACGGGCAAGTGGTGCAGATACAGAGGATGAGGAGGGTGCAAAGGCGGAAGGCTGAGTGAGCCACTCAACCAACTCTGGTGCGTCCTTTGTGGTAATCGCACGCACCTTCTCCAACTTCCCACTTAAGCCCCGGCCTGGTGCACCTGCCCGACCCCAACCACCCCTGTGGAACGGTCTGCCTCTTCCTCTGCCTGTCATTTTCAAAATGACCCTGTTACAAAGTTTCTATGTTAGAAAGTACACTGCTCAAAAAAATAAAGAGAACACTTAAACAACACAATGTAACTCCAAGTCAATCACACTGTAACAATCCTATAGGCTCACCTGAGCCAGAGGACCGCTGGCTGGAGGTAGGAGTGGAGCCCAGTGGCAAGGACCGCAGGCAGGTAGTAGGTAGGGACAAGCAGAAGAGTAGTCGGTAGGCAGGCGGTGGGTCAGGGCAGGCGGCAGTAAGCGTGGTCAGACAATCCGGATGGCAACGGTGGTAGCAGTTCAGTAGGTAGGGACAAGCAGAAGAGTAGTCGGTAGGCAATTCCTGGTCAGCAGTGGACTTTCAGTAGTAGCAGGAGCAACAGATGAGGAGAAGCTTGATCAAGGCTCAGGAGCTCAATAATCAGCAAGCTAGAGTGCAAGGGGCTGGACTTATATAGGGAAGTACCAGGTGTGGGGAATCAAGGGTGATGAGCAAAGCTTGGCAAGACTGAGGTTACATAATAGGTTTCAGGGAGTAATGTCCAGAGAGGACGGTAGCCTAGTAAGCAGGGCTACCGCCTGGGATGTGGCTGGTCACGGGTTCGAATCCCGACACACACTTCTGTGAAATCAAACCGTCCACTTAGGAAGCAACACTGAGTGACAATCAATTTCACATGCTGTTGTGCAAATGGGATAGACAACAGGTGTAAATTATAGGCAATTAGCAAGACACCCCCTATAAAAGGAGTGGTTCTACAGGTGGGGACCACAGACCACTTCTCAGTTCCTATGCTTCCTGGCTGATGTTTTGGTCACTTTTGAATGCTGCCGGTGCTTTCACTCTAGTGGTAGCATGAGACGGAGTCTACAACCGACACAAGTGGCTCAGGTAGTGCAGCTTATCCAGGATGGCACATCAATGCGAGCTGTGGCAAGAAGGTTTGCTGTGTCTGTCAGCGTAGTGTCCAGAGCATGGAGGCGCTACCAGGAGACAGGCCAGTACATCAGGAGACGTGGAGGAGGCCGTAGGAGGGCAACAACCCAGCAGCAGGACCGCTACCTCCGCTTTTGTGCAAGGAGGAACAGGAGGAGCACTGCCAGAGCCCTGCAAAATGACCTCCAGCAGGCCACAAATGTGCATGTGTCTGCTCAAACGGTCAGAAACAGACTCCATGAGGGTGATATGAGGGTGATATGAGGGCCTGACGTCCACAGGTGGGGGTTGTGCTTACAGCCCAACACCGTGCAGGACGTTTGGCAAATTCGCCACTGGCGCCCTGTGCTCTTCACAGATGAAAGCAGGTTAAAACTGAGCACATGGGACAGACGTGACAGGGTCTGGAGACGCCGTGGAGAACGTTCTGCTGCCTGCAACATCCTCCAGCATGACCGGTTTGGCATTGGGTCAGTAATGGTGTGGGGTGGCATTTCTTTGGAGGGCCGCACAGCCCTCCATGTCCTTGCCAGAGGTAGCCTGACTGCCATTAGGTACCGAGATGAGATCCTCAGACCCCTTGTGAGACCATATGCTGGTGCGGTTAGCCCTGGGTTCCTCCTAATGCAAGACAATGCTAGACCTCATGTGGCTTGAGTGTGTCAGCAGTTCCTGCAAGACGAAGGCATTGATGCTATGGACTGGCCCGCCCGTTCCCCAGACCTGAATCCAATTGAGCACATCTGGGACATCATGTCTCGCTCTATCCACCAGACTGTCCAGGAGTTGGCAGATGTTTTAGTCCAGGTCTGGGAGGAGATCCCTCAGGAGACTGTCCGCCACCTCATCATGAGCATGCACAGGCATTGTAGGGAGGTCATACAGGCACGTGGAGGCCACACACACTACTGAGCCTCATTTTGACTTGTTTTAAGGACATTACATCAAAGTTGGATCAGCCTGTAGTGTGTTTTTCCACAGACCTCCATGGGTTGAAAAATTTGATTTCCATTTTTTTATTTTTGTGTGATTTTGTTGTCAGCACATTCAACTATGTAAAGAACAAAGTATTTCAGAAGAATATTTAATTAATTCAGATCTAGGATGTGTTATTTTTGTGTTCCCTTTATTTTTTTGAGCAGTGTATATTATAAGTATACTACACCCCTCAGTATGTCACACCTATCGATAGCACACCTATACAAGTCCCTAAAAGGACTTTTGTGGCCCTATTAGCTAACGTTTGGTGTCTTTATACTCTCTAACAGTCTGTCCCTGCTCCACACAGCAAACTCTCCCTACACTGGCAAAAAACAGAATGTAAAATGGCAGCCAGATCGTTTTTTTTTTATAGGGTAGAGGGTGTGTCCATGTGCTGAAATGTCTCAATTGGCTTTCCTGTTCCACCTGATGGATGCGTCATGGGTCAAAGTTCTGCACAATGCAAAGAATATGGCGCCGGCGGACATCGCCATTTGATCGCCTGTTCGGCGAACGAGCAATGTTCGCCACAAAACGACCGCCAGGCGAACCACAAGGCCATCTCTACTGACCGGTTGACTCTTATAAAAATAAACAAGGCCTGGATTGCCCCTAGCTTCTCTACTCCAGCAGAGGAAAGCGGCTGAACATAAAGGCACTCTAAAAAGTGTTTTTTATGGTGCATTGAATACCCTGTATTCCCATGTACCCTTTCCACCACTAAAAAGGGTATATGGTTCAATCTCCCTTTTCTCATTCTCCTCCTCAGCCATCATATCAACATGCTTATTAGACTGCCCTCGCTCCAAATATTTTAGAGGGTCAGCTCAGCAGCGGGCCCTCACCCATAATGTTTTTGAGGCTCACCAGCAGGCCCTCAACCAATATGTTTTAGATGGTCAGCTCGGCAGCAGGCCCTCGCCCATAACATTTTTAGGATGTTAGCTTGGCAGCAGGCCCTCGCCCATAATGTTTTAGATGGTCACCAGCAGGCCATCAATCATAATATTTCAAGTGTTTGTATTATGCCCTCCTTTATGTGTAATAAAGGGTGTATTAGAGTGCCTTGTAATTTTTGGCAGCCCTTTCACTTAGTGCATAGGCTTTATGAGTGTAGGAGTCTACATTGTACCACAATGTGAATGAGGCCCTCCTTTATGTGATATACAAGTTTTATCGGAGTGCCTCTTCCTTGTAATTTTTGGCAGCACTTGCACTTTATATACAAGTAAATATATAGGAAAGAATGTTTCCTAACAATTGTTCCTCTAAAATCGATTTTATCTTCGGTTTGGTGCGTTTTATTGTCAGTCTGTAAAAATGGAGTACTACTCGGACAACATCGCTCCCAGCAGCGACCTGGGAGTCCAAGATGCATACCCAGGTGTTCTACTCGAGCACCTGAGCACTTTGGTGCTTGACCAAAACTAGTTGAAACACATAAATCCAAATTTAATAACTGTATATGTTGCAACTTTTAAAATATTTTCCCACATAAGGCCTCATGCACACGACCGTTTTTTTTTGCGGTCCGCAAAACGGATTTCCATTGTTCCGTGACCGTTTTTTCTTCCGTGGGTCTTCCTTGATTTTTGAAGGATCCACGGACATGAGAAGTGAAAAAAAAAAAACTAAGTCAAGTTTGCATTGAAAATTATAGGAAAAATGGACACGGATCACGGACGACTATCTTGTGTGCATCCGTGATTTTTCACGGACCCATTGACTTGAATGGGTCCGTGAAAAAAATAGGACAGGTCCTATTTTTTTCACGGACTGGAAAAACGGATCACGGACGCGGAAGCCAAACGGTGCATTTTCCGACTTTTCCACGGACCCATTGAAAGTCAATGGGTCCGCGAAAATAAACGGAACAACGGCCGCGGATGCACACAACGGTCGTGTGCATGAGGCCTAAGGCTAATGATTTTATGGGGGTTGGGGATGGCAATCTTCTTCCATGCCTTTCAAATACAGCACCACTTTTGTACATAGTTTGAGTTGGCTACTGAAGCTCCTCCCTGTTCCAATGAATTGACTAGCCTGTTGACTCGAGTGGCACTACAGATGTGTCCTTTCTTAACTTTGCTCTTGGCTGGGCATGTGAGGACCAACTTTCAAAACATGTACGTGTGGTCACCCAGTTGTTGTGTTATGAATTACAGCCTGTCAAGGGTTTTGCTAGCATGTCTCATTATTATATAGAACTGGTTTCAGAAGAAATTTGAGTCCTTAATCAAATTGGAATTGAGGCCATCAGTATTTCTCAAAGAAAGCAGCCGTGTTTATCTAATATTATACAAACAGTTGAAATCAGTGGCAAGCAGAAGATTACATATTTTTTACATAAATTAATGAAATTCATTTCTATGTAAAACCATTTAGAAAATGATCAAGATCAAAAACTCACCGGTACAGTTGGAAACAATTACTGTATGCGCCTTGCTCTTTGCCCATATTGTTCTTATCACAATGAAATAAATTACACTGTTGAAAAATAAAGTGAAAATGTAAGAAAACAAAAAACCTTGCACAGCTGCTAAATAACATAGCATAAAACATTTAATAAATGGTCTGTACTGGAAGAGCTCACCAGACATACAAATTTGAATTTAATTACATAACACATCCGCCTGATATATCGTCTTAACAACAAAAAAAAGGGAGGTCAGTCAGCACATCCCAATGCGCAGGTGCACGCTGCCATGGCTAGAGTCATACAGGGAAAAAAGACAATGCAGCAGCACTCTGCAAACACAAATAAAGTACAATAATGCCATAATTATAGAAAACATTCTGGTGTTATTTAGCAAATTTGAGATTCTTGGCAAATACATTTTGTACAAAATTATTTGGGCCCGTCTGCCAAACGTCAAGGCGATCTATATCAGACGGGAACCTAACACTAAATCCTACCTGTTATGTGCCGTAATGGCCATCATAAAATTCAGGGAGTGCAGGTTCCACATGCATGCTGAGTCCACTCTGTTTTCTACTATTTCTGGTGCCATAACAGCCTCCATTTAATCCGGGTACCAACATGCATGCTGAGCCCACTCTATACCTCTCCTGGTGCCAAATGGCTTCCAATAAATACAATGAGAGCCCACTCTATACCTCTCCGGGTACCAAAAGGCTTCCAATGAGTACAGGGAGAGCAGGTAGAGCAGGCTACAGCTTTATACTTACTCTAATTAAAATCAGCCTATGGGGCAGACATTTAGATGTGGGGAAACCAGCACTCACTCAAATGCACGCTGCACGGGAGAGGACGTCAATCCACAGTAATATGAACAAAGGATCCCAGCAGTCGCGTCTTTGTGAATCAAATGTCTTTTATTCCATAGACCAGGACCAGGTTTCGGCAATGTGCCTTCATCAACAGGTAATCCAAATACAAACTTAACAGACTATATATGCTCTACAGTCACCGCCCACAGGAGCAAAAGTCCATCCCATAAAGGGAATGGCCAGAAAGTAACAGGTGTAATCAATTTAATAATAGACAAACCAAAGCAGAGAAAAAAGCATCTAGATAGATATTTCATCTTACATTTGTAGATAATACTCTTGTATAACTTTCAAATTTTCAATACCTGAGAAATAAACAGCAAAATATTATAAATATATAACAAAATTATTATATTACAGATACATAACCTCATATTCCCTATTGAGGCCTCTAGGGTGCAATGTGTTCAATGTATGGATCCAAAAGGCTTCCCTCCGTAGCAACATCTTATTAATGTCACCCCCCCTCCGTGGTCTAATCACCTGCTCTATAACCTGGAATTTCAGTTGGGCAATAGAATGTCTGCACTTTTCAAAGTGGCTTGGAATGGGTAATAATAAATTTTTAGTTCTAATGGTCGATTTGTGTTTGTTAATTCTGTCCCTCACTGCCTGCATTGTCTGACCAATGTACAACAGACCACAAGGGCATTTAATCAGATAAACAACATTTGAAGACTCGCATGTAAAAAAAACCTTTTACTTCAAACGGATTCCCGGTGTGTGGATGATAAAATGTAGGGCCCTTTATGATGTGTGAATACTGGAGACAATGCAGGCAGGGGAACGTCCCTTTACGCGGTGTTGATAATACACTTTGACGTAACCGATGTTTAGTGCCCCCTAAATCCGCTTTCACTAGCATATCCCTGTAACTGGGGTTCTTCCTATTACAAATCAGGGGTAAACTTTTAAATTCTGAGACCTCTGGATAGGCCTTACCCAATAAATGCCAGTGTTTTCTTACAATATTGTCAATATATGCATTAAAGGGGTGAAATTTATGGATAAATGCTATCCTAGCATCATCCTTTTTCTTATGTTTAACCCTCACTTGACAAGCACCACTGTTCGTTAATACATCTAAGGGATATCCTCTTTCTCTGAATCTAATAGTCATTTCCCCCAGCCTCTGATCCTGTAAGAGCGGATCCGTAACAATCCGCCTTACCCGCTGATATTGAGATTTAGGTATAGACCTTTTTAAGGAAGGGGGGTGTGCACTCGAATAATGCAAAATACTGTTTCGATCCGTTTCCTTCCTATAGAGGTCAGTGGATAATTCACCTTCCTTGTTTTTTTTAACCAATGTATCCAAAAAACTGACTTTATCTCTATCGCATGTCATTGTAAACTGTAGACCTTCACATGCTGAATTCAGATGATCCATAAACGCCACCAGGGTCTCACGTGGCCCCGCCCATACGCAAAAAATATCATCAATAAACCTTTTCCAAATCAAAATGTTCTCAATATAGAATTCATTGGTATATACATATGTTTCCTCAAATGAAGCCATGAATATATTTGCATAGGGCGGGGCCACGTTTGACCCCATCGCGGTCCCACGCTTCTGGAGATAATAATTATCCCCAAATAAAAAATAATTCTCTATCAGAACAATGTTCAACAGATGTAGAAAAAAATCACGTAAAGATGCAGTGTATTCACTAGTCTCCAAAATCTTAGATACCGCCTGGATCCCCTCCCTGTGGCTAATCGACGTGTAAAGACTCACAACGTCGATAGTCACAAGGAGGCTATCCTCAGGAACATGGCCCAAATCATTAATCATTCGTAGAAAATGAGAAGTATCTAATAGAAAAGATTTAGTATTCCTAACAAATGGTGTCAGGGCTTTTTCTAATACTATGGCCAATGGACTAAGAATAGAATCTACTGAGGACACAATAGGGCGTCCAGGGGGATCTATAAGGGTCTTGTGCACTTTAGGTAAAATGTATAATACCGGGGTGATGGGGGATTGCTTAATCAAGAATCTACTCATGTCTGAGTCGATCGTACCGGCTGTTTCAAAATGCTTAACCATGGTGACAATTTTCTCTTTAATTCTCCAAACTGGATCTCTATCAAGTAGTTGGTATGTTTGAACATCAGACAGCTGTCTCAAGACTTCATTAATATATTTCTCCCTATCCATCACCATAATCGAACCCCCCTTATCAGCAGGTTTTATCATAAGAGTATTGTCCTCCATAAGATCCCTGATCGCTCTTTTTTCTTCCATAGTAATGTTTGGAGTCATGAATAGTCCACCATGCTTTACCTTGTCACAATGCTCTCTTATTTCTTTAAGTATTAATTGTGCATATGTCTCCACCGGATGGTACGTCTTCGGCGGCATGAATGTGGACTTATTACTGAGTCCCAGATCTTTCAAATGCAGGCATGTATCAGCTGGTACAATGTCAGTGCGTTGAACAGGCAGAGACGATTGCGCAAAATGTGCTTTCAGCCTCACTTTTCGAAGAAATTGTTGTACATCTATGTCCATTTGAAAACTGTCAAATCTGGGTGAGGGACTAAACGACAGGCCTTTTTGCAATGCCTCTACTTGCTGGCTATTGAGACATCGGGACGATAAATTTATAATCAAAGATTGACTCTTACCTGAGACCGAGTCTGTACTTGATGCGGTCCCGTCTCCGATACGATGCCGACGGTGTTTGCGGCCTGCTCGCCTGTGTCTCCTCCGCCGCGCGGACGCCGTCTGCCTTTCTGAAAAGGGCGCATCTCGCGTGCGCCTGTTGATTCGTTGCCAGAACTTGACGTGAAAGATCCTGATCTCGCGGGTCTTCTGAAACCTGATCGCTGACGAAATGACGTGTCCTGCCATCTGTAAACCTTGTTCAGGTGATAATCCTCGCAATCTCGTAGGAACTTGGATCGTTTCCTATCTTCTGTCTCTCTTTTATAAGTTGCAATGTGAGTGTCGACAGTTTCTTTTAATTTATTAAATTCCTCAGAGGTTAATGAATCTCGCAACTGTTGCTCCGTAGTTGCTACTTGCTCAGTGATGTCACCAATCGCCTTTTGAATGCGATTAATCGTGAGTAAGATCAAGTCATATGAACATTTATTAATGATACGTTCAAAGTCCTTGCAATATTCACTGTCCTCAGCAAAGAAGGTTGGACACAAATGCACTCTGAGACCTCTTGGAATTCTATTCACTTTATAGTATTCGGCTAGTGTGGCCGCATGAAGTTCATAAGAGGTCAGTCTTCTAAGTTCTCTCTCTAAATGACGTTTTTTCAATTCGCTTGTAGGAATATTAAGAAAATCCGATGTTGATGTTACCTGTGAGAGGATCCTGTCTGCTTCAGCAGTATCAAAGCTCAATGTAGAAGCTGTAGAACTCATTTGGAAATGGTGGTGCACGGTTCCAAAAAATTCAAATTTAGATGTGGGGAAACCAGCACTCACTCAAATGCACGCTGCACGGGAGAGGACGTCAATCCACAGTAATATGAACAAAGGATCCCAGCAGTCGCGTCTTTGTGAATCAAATGTCTTTTATTCCATAGACCAGGACCAGGTTTCGGCAATGTGCCTTCATCAACAGGTAATCCAAATACAAACTTAACAGACTATATATGCTCTACAGTCACCGCCCACAGGAGCAAAAGTCCATCCCATAAAGGGAATGGCCAGAAAGTAACAGGTGTAATCAATTTAATAATAGACAAACCAAAGCAGAGAAAAAAGCATCTAGATAGATATTTCATCTTACATTTGTAGATAATACTCTTGTATAACTTTCAAATTTTCAATACCTGAGAAATAAACAGCAAAATATTATAAATATATAACAAAATTATTATATTACAGATACATAACCTCATATTCCCTATTGAGGCCTCTAGGGTGCAATGTGTCCAATGTATGGATCCAAAAGGCTTCCCTCCGTAGCAACATCTTATTAATGTCACCCCCCCTCCGTGGTCTAATCACCTGCTCTATAACCTGGAATTTCAGTTGGGCAATAGAATGTCTGCACTATTGCCCAACTGAAATTCCAGGTTATAGAGCAGGTGATTAGACCACGGAGGGGGGGTGACATTAATAAGATGTTGCTACGGAGGGAAGCCTTTTGGATCCATACATTGGACACATTGCACCCTAGAGGCCTCAATAGGGAATATGAGGTTATGTATCTGTAATATAATAATTTTGTTATATATTTATAATATTTTGCTGTTTATTTCTCAGGTATTGAAAATTTGAAAGTTATACAAGAGTATTATCTACAAATGTAAGATGAAATATCTATCTAGATGCTTTTTTCTCTGCTTTGGTTTGTCTATTATTAAATTGATTACACCTGTTACTTTCTGGCCATTCCCTTTATGGGATGGACTTTTGCTCCTGTGGGCGGTGACTGTAGAGCATATATAGTCTGTTAAGTTTGTATTTGGATTACCTGTTGATGAAGGCACATTGCCGAAACCTGGTCCTGGTCTATGGAATAAAAGACATTTGATTCACAAAGACGCGACTGCTGGGATCCTTTGTTCATATTACTGTGGATTGACGTCCTCTCCCGTGCAGCGTGCATTTGAGTGAGTGCTGGTTTCCCCACATCTAAATTTGAATTTTTTGGAACCGTGCACCACCATTTCCAAATGAGTTCTACAGCTTCTACATTGAGCTTTGATACTGCTGAAGCAGACAGGATCCTCTCACAGGTAACATCAACATCGGATTTTCTTAATATTCCTACAAGCGAATTGAAAAAACGTCATTTAGAGAGAGAACTTAGAAGACTGACCTCTTATGAACTTCATGCGGCCACACTAGCCGAATACTATAAAGTGAATAGAATTCCAAGAGGTCTCAGAGTGCATTTGTGTCCAACCTTCTTTGCTGAGGACAGTGAATATTGCAAGGACTTTGAACGTATCATTAATAAATGTTCATATGACTTGATCTTACTCACGATTAATCGCATTCAAAAGGCGATTTGTGACATCACTGAGCAAGTAGCAACTACGGAGCAACAGTTGCGAGATTCATTAACCTCTGAGGAATTTAATAAATTAAAAGAAACTGTCGACACTCACATTGCAACTTATAAAAGAGAGACAGAAGATAGGAAACGATCCAAGTTCCTACGAGATTGCGAGGATTATCACCTGAACAAGGTTTACAGATGGCAGGACACGTCATTTCGTCAGCGATCAGGTTTCAGAAGACCCGCGAGATCAGGATCTTTCACGTCAAGTTCTGGCAACGAATCAACAGGCGCACGCGAGATGCGCCCTTTTCAGAAAGGCAGACGGCGTCCGCGCGGCGGAGGAGACACAGGCGAGCAGGCCGCAAACACCGTCGGCATCGTATCGGAGACGGGACCGCATCAAGTACAGACTCGGTCTCAGGTAAGAGTCAATCTTTGATTATAAATTTATCGTCCCGATGTCTCAATAGCCAGCAAGTAGAGGCATTGCAAAAAGGCCTGTCGTTTAGTCCCTCACCCAGATTTGACAGTTTTCAAATGGACATAGATGTACAACAATTTCTTCGAAAAGTGAGGCTGAAAGCACATTTTGCGCAATCGTCTCTGCCTGTTCAACGCACTGACATTGTACCAGCTGATACATGCCTGCATTTGAAAGATCTGGGACTCAGTAATAAGTCCACATTCATGCCGCCGAAGACGTACCATCCGGTGGAGACATATGCACAATTAATACTTAAAGAAATAAGAGAGCATTGTGACAAGGTAAAGCATGGTGGACTATTCATGACTCCAAACATTACTATGGAAGAAAAAAGAGCGATCAGGGCTCTTATGGAGGACAATACTCTTATGATAAAACCTGCTGATAAGGGGGGTTCGATTGTGGTGATGGATAGGGAGAAATATATTAATGAAGTCTTGAGACAGCTGTCTGATGTTCAAACATACCAACTACTTGATAGAGATCCAGTTTGGAGAATTAAAGAGAAAATTGTCACCATGGTTAAGCATTTTGAAACAGCCGGTACGATCGACTCAGACATGAGTAGATTCTTGATTAAGCAATCCCCCATCACCCCGGTATTATACATTTTACCTAAAGTGCACAAGACCCTTATAGATCCCCCTGGACGCCCTATTGTGTCCTCAGTAGATTCTATTCTTAGTCCATTGGCCATAGTATTAGAAAAAGCCCTGACACCATTTGTTAGGAATACTAAATCTTTTCTATTAGATACTTCTCATTTTCTACGACTGATTAATGATTTGGGCCATGTTCCTGAGGATAGCCTCCTTGTGACTATCGACGTTGTGAGTCTTTACACGTCGATTAGCCACAGGGAGGGGATCCAGGCGGTATCTAAGATTTTGGAGACTAGTGAATACACTGCATCTTTACGTGATTTTTTTCTACATCTGTTGAACATTGTTCTGATAGAGAATTATTTTTTATTTGGGGATAATTATTATCTCCAGAAGCGTGGGACCGCGATGGGGTCAAACGTGGCCCCGCCCTATGCAAATATATTCATGGCTTCATTTGAGGAAACATATGTATATACCAATGAATTCTATATTGAGAACATTTTGATTTGGAAAAGGTTTATTGATGATATTTTTTGCGTATGGGCGGGGCCACGTGAGACCCTGGTGGCGTTTATGGATCATCTGAATTCAGCATGTGAAGGTCTACAGTTTACAATGACATGCGATAGAGATAAAGTCAGTTTTTTGGATACATTGGTTAAAAAAAACAAGGAAGGTGAATTATCCACTGACCTCTATAGGAAGGAAACGGATCGAAACAGTATTTTGCATTATTTGAGTGCACACCCCCCTTCCTTAAAAAGGTCTATACCTAAATCTCAATATCAGCGGGTAAGGCGGATTGTTACGGATCCGCTCTTACAGGATCAGAGGCTGGGGGAAATGACTATTAGATTCAGAGAAAGAGGATATCCCTTAGATGTATTAACGAACAGTGGTGCTTGTCAAGTGAGGGTTAAACATAAGAAAAAGGATGATGCTAGGATAGCATTTATCCATAAATTTCACCCCTTTAATGCATATATTGACAATATTGTAAGAAAACACTGGCATTTATTGGGTAAGGCCTATCCAGAGGTCTCAGAATTTAAAAGTTTACCCCTGATTTGTAATAGGAAGAACCCCAGTTACAGGGATATGCTAGTGAAAGCGGATTTAGGGGGCACTAAACATCGGTTACGTCAAAGTGTATTATCAACACCGCGTAAAGGGACGTTCCCCTGCCTGCATTGTCTCCAGTGTTCACACATCATAAAGGGCCCTACATTTTATCATCCACACACCGGGAATCCGTTTGAAGTAAAAGGTTTTTTTACATGCGAGTCTTCAAATGTTGTTTATCTGATTAAATGCCCTTGTGGTCTGTTGTACATTGGTCAGACAATGCAGGCAGTGAGGGACAGAATTAACAAACACAAATCGACCATTAGAACTAAAAATTTATTATTACCCATTCCAAGCCACTTTGAAAAGTGCAGACATTCTATTGCCCAACTGAAATTCCAGGTTATAGAGCAGGTGATTAGACCACGGAGGGGGGGTGACATTAATAAGATGTTGCTACGGAGGGAAGCCTTTTGGATCCATACATTGGACACATTGCACCCTAGAGGCCTCAATAGGGAATATGAGGTTATGTATCTGTAATATAATAATTTTGTTATATATTTATAATATTTTGCTGTTTATTTCTCAGGTATTGAAAATTTGAAAGTTATACAAGAGTATTATCTACAAATGTAAGATGAAATATCTATCTAGATGCTTTTTTCTCTGCTTTGGTTTGTCTATTATTAAATTGATTACACCTGTTACTTTCTGGCCATTCCCTTTATGGGATGGACTTTTGCTCCTGTGGGCGGTGACTGTAGAGCATATATAGTCTGTTAAGTTTGTATTTGGATTACCTGTTGATGAAGGCACATTGCCGAAACCTGGTCCTGGTCTATGGAATAAAAGACATTTGATTCACAAAGACGCGACTGCTGGGATCCTTTGTTCATATGGGGCAGACAGGCTGGCCAGGGATGCAACACCAGCTGGAGTCAGCCACACCTCCAACTTAGTACAACTGCAAAAAAAGGGGGTCAGTCAGCACATCCCAATGTGCAGGTGCACGCTCCCATGGCTAGAAACATACAGGAAAAAAAGACAATGCAGCAGCACTCTGCAAACCAAATTCTGGTGCTAATGCTATGCTTATTTAGCAAATTTGTGATTCTTGGCGAATATATTTTGTACATACAAAGTTATTTGGTCCCGTCTGCCAAACGTCAAGGCGATCTCTATCAGACGGGAACCTAACAGTAAATCCTACCAGTTGGGGCTCATGCACACAAAGTTTTTTGTGTTCCGTATACGGGCCATATTTTGGTTCTGTATACGGTCCGTATACGGAACCATTCCTTTCAATGCATCCGCAAAAGATGCAGACAGCACTCTGTGTGCTGTCCACATCTGTTGCTCCGTTCCGTAGCCCCGCAAAAATTATGAGGCATGTCCTATTCTTGTCTGGTTTGCGGACAAGAATAGACATTTCTATAATGGGCCTCCTGTTCCAAATTGCGAAAGGCACACAGGAGGCATCCGTTTTTTGCAGATCCGCAATTTGCGGACAGCAAAAAACTGCACGGTCGTGTGCATGAGCCCTTATGTGCCATAATGGCCACCATAAAATTCAGAGAGTGCAGGTTCCCTTCTGATTGGCAGACAGGCCCAAATAATTTTGTACAAAATGTATTTGCAACTGTCATTTAGGTAAATTTTAGTAAAATCATTTACTATGCAGGAACATAAAAATCCTTGGGGTTTGTTCACACGAACGTGCCATGTTTTGTGGTCTGCAAATTGTGGATCCGCAAAACACGGATGACGCCCGTGTGTCTTCAGCAATTTGCGGAACAGAATTGACGGACCATTATAGAAATGCATATTCTTGTCAGCAAAACAAGCAAACAAGCATAGGACATGATCTCTCATTTTTGCGTGGCCGCATCTTTTGAGGCCCCATTGAAGTGAATGGTCCGCACCCAGGCCGCAACAAATGCGGCTCAGATTCGGAACAAAACCACGGTCGTGTGAATGAGCCCTTATAAATATACTTTGCTGACTAATGGGAGGTCACCATGGACATCTGATCAATACCTAGTGTAGTGAGGACTGGTGACAAGGGAAGCAAAGGGGCATGGTGTAAGACAGTTTATTCAATTATTATAAGAATGTGAGTATATTCAAAAGATTCTTATTTTCTTATAGTGGGCACTATAATTGTGTTTTGCAAAATTCACACAAACTTTGGAAGATCAGCTAACGGAAATGCTTTATTAGAAAATTCATTTCCATTTAAAGCAAGGGGCTCAAACGCATGGCCTGCAGGCCACTTCTGGCCCCTGAGGCAGTCTTCTGCGCCCCTTGTTAACTCAAGGCGGGGGTGGGTGCACTATTAAACCCTTCCCGACCATCACTGTACATGTGCAGCAGAGGTCAGGTCTTTAAAATGGCACTGTGACCATGGCATCTGGGGAAGCTTTCCATAGGATCTATAGGAAGAGTTCCAGGCTAATAGAGTGGTAGTTCCCATTGCGTTCTGCAGGTGGCAGTACTCCATAGAAATATACTGAATTTCCCATACACTACTGTATTCAATTAAAATAGTGTATGGAAGAAGAGATCTAAAGGCATAGTGTTCCTTCCCTTCCCTGAGCTGGCATCAGCCTCAGGGAACGAACTGCACATGCGCTAGCTGCGAGATTACAAACGTGCGCGCCTTGTTGTCATGCTGCGGCCTGCAAAATGCGGGCCGCAATGCACGAAAGCCGTCCGTGGGGCAGCCGCAGCGGATCGCGGACCCATTCACTTTAATGGGTCCGCGATCCGGCCGTTCGGCAAAAAGATAGGACATGTTCTATCTTTTTGTGGAACGGAAGTACGGGATGAAACCACACGGAAGCACTCCGTAGTGCTTCCATAGGGTTCCGTTCTGTGCTTCCGTTCCGCATCATTCCGCATATCCAGGTTTGCAGACCCATTGAATTGAATGGGTCCGCATCCGTGATGCGGAATGCACACGGAACGGTGCCCGTGTATTGCGGATCTGCAAATGCGGTTCGCAATAGGCCTAACTTTGTGACGTTGGGGAACAAGGATGAGATTCGGAGGATGCGGGCGGTGCTGGGCTCCTTCATAGTGGGCGTGGCTGGGCTCCAGAAATGTTAGTAACAGCCCCTTGGGCACCTTACTTGCCTCATTTATATATATATATAAAATAGTTTTTTTAACACAATAAAAGCACTGAGAGCTATGGGGAATGTATATTGCGGACATGCTAGCGTCAATCTAGCAGAGCATGTCCGCAGCTCTATAGGCAAAATCCAGGTGACAGAATCCCTTTAACCACTTCCCATCTGGGCCCTTTGCCCCCTTCCTGACCAGGCCAAATTTTGCAAAACTGACATATCTCACTTTATGTGGTAATAACTTTGGAACGCCTTTATTTATCCAAGTCATTCAGAGATTGTTTTCTCGTGACACATTGTACTTCATGATAGTCATAAATTTGAGTCAAAATATTTCACCTTTATTTATGAAAAAATCCCAAATTTACCCAAAAATTTGAAAAATTCGCAATTTTCTAAATTTCAATTTCTCTGCTTTTAAAACAGAAAGTGATACCTCATAAAATATTTATTATTTAACATTCCCCATATGTCTACTTTATGTTGGCATCATTTTGGAAATGTCATTTTATTTTTTTAGGACGTTAGAAGGCTTAGAAGTTTAGAAGCAATTCTTCAAATTTTTAAGAAAATTGCCAAAACCCACTTTATAAGGACCAGTTCAGGTCTGAAGTCACTTTGTGGGGCCTACATAGTGGATACCCCCATAAATGACCCCATTGTAGAAACTACACCCCTCAAGGTATTCAAAACCGATTTTACAAACTTTGTTAACCCTTTAGGCGTTCCACAAGAATTAAAGGAAAATGGAGATCAAATTTTAAAATTTCACTTTTTTGGCAGATTTTCCATTTGAATCAATTTTTTTCTTTAACACATCGATGGTTAACAGCCAAACAAAACTCAATATTTATTACCCAGATTCTGCGGTTTACAGAAACACACCACATGTGGTCGTAAACTGCTGTATGGGCACAAGGCAGGGCGCAGAAGGAAAGGAACTCCACATGGTTTTTAGATGCCATGTCCCATTTGAAGCCCCCTGATGCACCCTTACAGTAGAAACTCCCAAGAAGTGACCCCATTTTGGAAACTAGGGGATAGGTGCCAGTTTTATTAGTACTATTTTTGGGTACATATGATTTTTTGATCATTCATTATAACACTTTATGGTGCAAGGTGACCAAAAAATTGGTTGTTTTAGCACAGTTTCTATTTATTTATTTTTACAGCGTTCACCTGAGGGGTTCAGTCAAGTGACATTTTTATAGAGCAGATTGTTACGGACGTGGCGATACCTAATATGTATACTTTTTCTCATTTATTAAAGTTTTACACAATAATAGCATTTTTGAAACCAAAAAATTATGTTTTAATGTGTCCATGTTCTGAGAGCTATAGTTTTTTTATTTTTTGAAAGATTTTCTTATGTAGGGGCTCATTTTTTGCGGGATGAGGTGACGGTTTTATTGGTACTATTTTGTGGGACATACGCGTTTTTGATCACTTGGTGTTGCACCTTTTGTGATGCAAGGTGACAAAAATTGCTTGTTTTGACACAGTTTTTTTTATTTATTTTTTACGGTGTTCACCCGAGGGGTTAGGTCATGTGATATTTTTATAGAGCTGGTTTTTACAGACGCGGCAATACCTAATATGTATACTTTTTTTTATTTGTTTCACTTTAACACAATAATAGCATTTTTGAAACCAAAAAAATGATGTTTTAGTGTCTCCATGTTCTAAGAGCTATAGTTTTTTTATTTTTTGAGAGATTTTCTTATGTAGGGGCTCATTTTTTGCGGGATGAGGTGACGGTTTTATTGGTACCATTTTGTGGGACATACGCGTTTTTGATCACTTGGTGTTGCACCTTTTGTGATGCAAGGTGACAAAAATTGCTTGTTTTGACACAGTTTTTTTTATTTATTTTTTACGGTGTTCACCCGAGGGGTTAGGTCATCTGATATTTTTATAGAGCTGGTTTTTACGGACGCGGCAATACTAAATATGTCTATTTTATTTTATTTTTTCTATTTTTAATTTTTTTTTTTATTCCTTACTTGGGATTTTTTTTTTTTTTACATGTGAAACTTTTTTTTATTTTATTTTTTCAACCCTTTATTTTATTTTTATTTTATTTTACACTTTTCGTCCCCCATAAGGTCATACAAGACCTCTGGGGGACATTTACTTCACTTTTTTTTTTTTTTTACACTGTTGATTTCTCCTGTAACTGGGGCTGACATAGTAGCCCCAGTTACAGGACAAATGCACCCCTATAGAGGCTGTACAGCAGCAATCCTGCGCTGTACAGCCTCAGTGCAGGGCTGATCGAGGTCTCTGAGAGACCTCACACAGCTCCTGCACACTCCGGTCCCGGCGGTCACATGACCGCCGGGCCGGAACAGGAAGCGCACAGCGCTTCCTGCTCTGCAGACACAGCGCTCGGTGAGCGCTGTGTCTGCAGCGATCGTGAAGGCAGGGACACCTGGGCACTGTCCCTGCCTCCTCTCTGGGTTGCCCTGCTGTCACTGACAGCGGGCAACCCGATCAGCAGCTGCACGATTAGCGTGCAGCTGCTATTTCTGACAGGACGTTTTAAAACGTGCTGTCAGAAATAGACGTCCACCCATAGGACGTTTATATCCTATGGGCGGACGTGAGGCGGTTAATATAAGTGTAAAACATTTTATTTAAGTTTAAAAAAAATGTAAAAAAATTATTATTTTTTTAATTCAAACCACCCCTCTATAATAAAAATAAAAATAAATAAACAACAAAAATTAGACACCATAGGCATTGTAGCATCTCAAAATGCCTGAACTATTAAAATATTAATGTATTCACCTTTTATTTAAAAGCTTCACATCCTCAAATTTTTTTTTAATATAAAGTAAATGGCATTAATAAACAGTACAGATCGCCCAGTAAGAAATAAGCCCCAACACAGCTCCATAGAAGTAAATATAAAAAAGTTATGACGGTCAAAATATGGCGATGCAAAGAAAAAATTATCTTTTTCCAAAGGTTTATTCAGTATTTAAACAAAAGAAAGACTATATAAATGTTGTATCGCTGTAATCATAAAACAGGTCAGATTTACTTCATAGGGAACACCATAAAAACAAAACCTATAAAAGTGTGGTGGAATTGTGTTTCTTTTCCAAATCCACCCCATTCAGAGTTTTTCTTTCCAACTTCCCAATGCATTATA
The DNA here is from genome assembly GCF_905171765.1 of Bufo bufo. Taxonomy (NCBI): domain Eukaryota; kingdom Metazoa; phylum Chordata; class Amphibia; order Anura; family Bufonidae; genus Bufo; species Bufo bufo. The sequence continues at coordinate 236,337,631 of NC_053393.1, forward strand.
TGCAATAGTAAAGGCTGCTATTAGAAAGTACCAACTGGCCAGCAAAAAACAAACCCTTAGGCTGGGTTCAGACCTGAGCGTATTTGATATGCGCGTTTAACGCGCGTTTGTGTCGCGCGTTTTTGTCGCACGTTTTTGTCCATAGTCAACGCGCGTATTACGCGCATTTGTGTGATTAACAGCAGTGTCCTATGGCTGCAAACGCGCGACAAAACGCCCCAAAGAAGCTCAAGAACTTGTTTGAGCGTAGGGCGTTTTTCAGCGCGTTCAAACGCGCTGTAAAACGCTCAAGTGAGAACCAGGGCCATAGGGAAGCATTGGTTTTCATGTGTTGAGCGTTTTACAGCGCGTTTGAACGCGCTGTAAAACGCTCAAGTGTGAACCCAGCCTTAGGGCCCTTGCAGACTAGCGTTGGTCACGCTGCGGGTCCGCATTGCAGCTCCTGGCCTGAACTCCCAGCGCTGCCGGGGGTCACAGCATTATATTGATT